>NC_080038.1:98980255-99200373 GCF_030020395.1 Manis pentadactyla | reverse complement strand
TGGTACTCCTATGATGTGAATATTGTTCCTTTTGGATTGGTCACACAGTTCTCTTAATATTCTTTCATCCCGGAGACCCTTTTTTTTTTCTTTCCTTCCTGGTTTCTTTTTTTTAAAATTTATTTATCTTTACTTTTTTTAAGAACATTATGTTTCCTAGGCTCTCCCCTACACCAAGTTCCCCCCAACAAACCCCATTACAGTCACTGTCCATCAGCATAGCAAGACACTGTAGAATCACTACTTGTCTTCTCTGTGTTGCAAAGCCCTCCCCTTTCTCCCACCCCCAACTTTATACATGCTAATGATAATACCGCCTTTTTTCTTCCCCACCCTTGTCCCTCCCTACCCTCCCATTCTCCCCAGTCTCTTTCCCTTTGGTAACTGTTAGTCCCTTCTTGGGTTCTGTGATTCTGCTGCTGTTTTGTTCCTTCAGTTTTCCTTTTGTTTTTATACTCCACAGATGAGTGAAATCATTTGGTATTCCTCTTTCTCTGCTTGGCTTATTTCACTGAGTATAATACCCTCTAGATCCATCCATGTTGTTGCAAATGGTAGGATTTGTTTTCTTCTTATGGCTGAATAATATTCCATTGTGTATATGTACCACATCTTCTGTATCCATTCATCTACTGATGGACACTTAGGTTGTTTCCATTTCTTGGCTATTGAAAATAGTGCTGCGATAAACATAGGTGTGCATCTGTCTTTTTCAAACTGGAGTGCTGCATCCTTAGGGTAAATTCCTAAAAGTGGAGTTCCTGGGTCAAATGGTATTTCTATTTTGAGCATTTTGAGGAACCTCCATATTGCTTTCCACAATGGTTAAACTAAATTACATTCCCACCAGCATCGTAGGAGGGTTCCCCTTTCTCGGCAACCTCGCCAACATTTGTTGTTGTTTGTCATTTGGATGGTGGCCATCCTTACTGGTGTGAGGTGATATCTCATTGTGGTTTTAATTTGCATTTCTCTGATAACTAGAGATGCGGATCATGTGTCTATTGGCCATCTGAATTTCTTCTTTCGAGAACTGTCTGTTCAGCTCCTCTGCCCATTTTTTAATTTTATTATTTGCTTTTTGTTTGTTGAGGTGTGTGAGCTCTTTATATATTTTGGATGTCAACCCTTTAGCAGATCTTTCATTTACGAATATATTCTCCCATACTGTAGGGTACCTTTTTGTTCTATTGATGGCATCCTTTACTGTACAGAAGCTTTTCAGCTTGATATAGTCCCACTTGTTCATTTTTGCTTTTGTTTTCCTTGCCCGGGGAGATATATTCATGAAGAAGTCACTAATGTTCACATCCAAGAAATTTTTGCCTATGTTTTTTTCTAAGAGTTTTATGGTTTCATGACTTACATTCAGGTCTTTGATCCATTTCAAATTTACTTTTGTGTATGGGGTTAGACAGTGATCCAGTTTAATTCTCTTACATGTAGCTGTCCAGTTCTCCCAGTACCATCTGTTGAAGAGACTGTCATTTCGCCATTGTATGTCCATGGCTCCTTTATCAAATATTAATTGACCATATATGTTTGGGTTAATGTCTGGAGTCTCTAATCTATTCCACTGGTCTGTGGTTCTGTTCTTGTGCCAGTACCAAATTGTCTTGATTACTGTGGCTTTGTAGTAGAGCTTGAAGTTGGGGAGTGAAATCCCCGCCACTTTATTCTTCTTTCTCAGGATTGCTTTGGCTATTCAGGGTCTTTGGTGTTTCCATATGAATTTTTGAACTATTTGTTCCAGTTCATTGAAGAATGTTGCTGGTAATTTGATAGGGATTGCATCAAATCTGTATATTGCTTTGGGCAGGATGGCCATTATGACAATATTAATTCTTCCTAGCCAGGAGCATGGGATGAGTTTCCATTTGTTAGTGACCTCTTTAATTTCTCTTAAGAGTGTCTTATAGTTTTCAGGGTATAGGTCTTTAACTTCCTTGGTTAGGTTTATTCCCAGGTATTTTATTCTTTTGGATGCAATTGTGAATGGAATTGTTTTCCTGATTTCTCTTTCTATTAGTTCATTGTTAGTGTATAGGAAAGCCACAGATTTCTGTGTGTTAATTTTGTATCCTGCAACTTTGCTGAATTCTGATATTAGTTCTAGTAATTTTGGAGTGGAGTCTTTAGGGTTTTTTATATACAATATCATGTCATCAGCAAATAGTGACAGTTTAACTTCTTGTCTACCAATCTGGATTCCTTGTATTTCTTTGTTTTGTCTGATTGCCATGGCTAGGACCTCCATTACTATGTTATATAACAGTTGGGAGAGTGGGCATTCCTGTCTTGTTCCCGATCTCAGAGGAAAAGCTTCCAGCTTCTCGCTGTTCAGTATGATGTTATCTTTGTGGTTATCATATATGGCCTTTATTATGTTGAGGTACTTGCCCTCTATTCCCATTTTGCTGAGAGTTTTTAACATGAATGGATGTTGAACTTTGTCAAATGCTTTTTCAGCATCTATGGAGATGATCATGTGGTTTTTGTCTTTCTTTTTGTTGATGTGGTGGATGATGTTGATGGACTTTCGAATGTTGTACCATTATTGCATCCCTGGGATGAATCCCACTTGGTCGTGGTATATGATCCTTTTGATATATTTTTGAATTCGGTTTGCTAATATTTTGTTGAGTATTTTTGCATCTACGTTCATCAGGGATATTGGTCTGTAATTTTCTTTTTTGGTGGGGTCTTTGCCTGGTTTTGGTATTAGGGTGATGTTGTCTTCATAGAATGAGTTTGGGAGTATTCCCTCCTCTTCTATTTTTTGGAAAACTTTAAGGAGAATGGGTATTTGATATTCTCTGTATGTCTGATAAAATTCCGAGGTAAATTTTTCTGGCCCGGGGTTTTTTTTCTTGCATAGTTTTTTTATTACTGCGTCAATTTCTTTGCTGGTAATTGGTTTGTTTAGATTCTGTGTTTCTTCCTTAGTGAGTCTGGGAAGGTTGTGTTTTTCTAGGAAGTTGTCCATTTCTTCTAGGTTTTTTAGCTTCTTAGCATATAGGTTTTCATAGTAGTCTCTAATAATTCTTTGTAGTTCTGTTGGGTCTGTCGTGATGTTTCCTTTCTCGTTTCTGATTCTGTTGATGTGTGTTGATTCTCTTTTTCTCTTAATAAGTCTAGCTGGAGGCTTATCTATTTTGTTTATTCTCTCAAAGAACCAGCTCTTGGTTTCATTGATTTTTTCTATTGTTTTATTCTTCTCAATTTTGTTTATTTCTTCTCTGATCTTTATTATGTCCCTCCTTCTGCTGACTTTAGGCCTCATTTGTTCTTCTTTTTCCAATTTTGATAATTGTGATGTTAGACTATTCATTTGGGTTTGTTCTTCCTTCTTTAAATATGCCTGGATTGCTATATACTTTCCTCTTATGACTGCTTTCACTGCCTCCCACAGAAGTTGGGGCTTTGTGTTGTTGTTGTCATTTGTTTCCATATATTGCTGGATCTCCATTTTAATTTGGTCATTGATCCATTGATTATTTAGCAGCCTGTTGTTAAGCCTCCATGTGTTTGTGAGCCTTTTTGCTTTCTTTGCACAATTTATTTCTAGTTTTATCCCTTTGTGGTCTGAAAAGTTGGTTGGTAGGATTTCAATCTTTTTGAATTTACTGAGGCTCTTTTTGTGGCCTAGTATGTGGTCTATTCTGGAGATTGTTCCATGTGCACTTGAGAAGAATGTGTATCCTGTTGCTTTTGGGTGTAGAGTTCTATAGATATCTATTAGGTCCATCTGTTCTAATGTGTTGTTCAGTGCCTCTGTGTCCTTACTTATTTTCTGTCTGGTGTATCTCTCCTTTGTAGTGAATGGTGTGTTGAAGTCTCCTAAAATGAATGCATTGCATTCTATTTCCTCCTTTAGTTCTGTTAGTATTAGTTTCACATATGCTGGTGCTACTGTGTTGGGTGCATATATATTTATAGTGGTTATATCCTCTTGTTGGACTGAGCCCTTTATAATTATGTAATGTCCTTCTTTATCTCTTGTTACTTTCTTTGTTTTGAAGTCTATTTTGTCTGATACTAGTATTGCAACACCTGCTTTTTTCTCCCTATAGTTTGCATGAAATATCTTTTTCCATCCCTTGACTTTTAGTCTGTGCATGTCTTTGGGTTTGAGGTGAGTCTCTTGTAGGCAGCATATAGATGGGTCTTACTTTTTTATCCATTCTATTACTCTGTGTCTTGATTGGTGTATTCAGTCCATTTACATTTAGGGTGATTATTGAAAGATATGTACTTATTGCCATTGCAGGCTTTAAGTTTGTGGTTACCAAAGGATCAAGATTAGCTTCTTTACTATCTTACTGTCTAATTTAACTCACTTATTGAGCTATTATAAACACGGTCTGATGATTCTTTATTTCTCTCCCTTCTTATTCCTCCTCCTCCAATCTTCATATGTTGGGTGTTTTTTTCTGTGCTCTTTTTAGGAGTGTTCCCATCTAGAGCAGTCCCTCTAAGATACCCTGTAGAGGTGGTTTGTGGGAGGCAAATTCCCTCAACTTTTGCTTGTCTGGGAATTGTTTAATCTCTCCTTCATATTTAAATGATAATCGTGCTGGATACAGTATTCTTGGTCCAAGGCCCTTCTCTTTCATTGCATTAAATATATCATGCCATTCTCTTCTGGCCTGTAAGGTTTCTGTTGAGAAATCTGATGATAGCTTGATGGGTTTTCCTTTGTAGGTGACCTTTTTTTTTTTCTCTCTGGCTGCCTTTAATACTCCGTCCTTGTCTTTGATCTTTGCCATTTTAATTATTATGTGTCTTGTTGTTGCCCTGCTTGCGTCCCTTTTCATGGGAGTTCTGTGTGTTTCTGTGGTCTGAGAGGCCATTTCCTCCCCTAGTTTGGGGAAGTTTTCAGCAATCATTTCTTCAAAGACACTTTCTATCCCTTTTTCTCTCTCTTCTTCTGGTACTCCTATGATGTGAATATTGTTCCTTTTGGATTGGTCACACAGTTCTCTTAATATTCTTTCATCCCGGAGACCCTTTTTTTTTTCTTTCCTTCCTGGTTTCTTTTTTTTTAAATTTATTTATCTTTACTTTTTTTAAGAACATTATGTTTCCTAGGCTCTCCCCTACACCAAGTTCCCCCCAACAAACCCCATTACAGTCACTGTCCATCAGCATAGCAAGACACTGTAGAATCACTACTTGTCTTCTCTGTGTTGCAAAGCCCTCCCCTTTCTCCCACCCCCAACTTTATACATGCTAATGATAATACCGCCTTTTTTCTTCCCCACCCTTGTCCCTCCCTACCCTCCCATTCTCCCCAGTCTCTTTCCCTTTGGTAACTGTTAGTCCCTTCTTGGGTTCTGTGATTCTGCTGCTGTTTTGTTCCTTCAGTTTTCCTTTTGTTTTTATACTCCACAGATGAGTGAAATCATTTGGTATTCCTCTTTCTCTGCTTGGCTTATTTCACTGAGTATAATACCCTCTAGATCCATCCATGTTGTTGCAAATGGTAGGATTTGTTTTCTTCTTATGGCTGAATAATATTCCATTGTGTATATGTACCACATCTTCTGTATCCATTCATCTACTGATGGACACTTAGGTTGTTTCCATTTCTTGGCTATTGAAAATAGTGCTGCGATAAACATAGGTGTGCATCTGTCTTTTTCAAACTGGAGTGCTGCATCCTTAGGGTAAATTCCTAAAAGTGGAGTTCCTGGGTCAAATGGTATTTCTATTTTGAGCATTTTGAGGAACCCCCATATTGCTTTCCACAATGGTTAAACTAAATTACATTCCCACCAGCATCGTAGGAGGGTTCCCCTTTCTCGGCAACCTCGCCAACATTTGTTGTTGTTTGTCATTTGGATGGTGGCCATCCTTACTGGTGTGAGGTGATATCTCATTGTGGTTTTAATTTGCATTTCTCTGATAACTAGAGATGCGGATCATGTGTCTATTGGCCATCTGAATTTCTTCTTTCGAGAACTGTCTGTTCAGCTCCTCTGCCCATTTTTTAATTTTATTATTTGCTTTTTGTTTGTTGAGGTGTGTGAGCTCTTTATATATTTTGGATGTCAACCCTTTAGCAGATCTTTCATTTACGAATATATTCTCCCATACTGTAGGGTACCTTTTTGTTCTATTGATGGCATCCTTTACTGTACAGAAGCTTTTCAGCTTGATATAGTCCCACTTGTTCATTTTTGCTTTTGTTTTCCTTGCCCGGGGAGATATATTCATGAAGAAGTCACTAATGTTCACATCCAAGAAATTTTTGCCTATGTTTTTTTCTAAGAGTTTTATGGTTTCATGACTTACATTCAGGTCTTTGATCCATTTCAAATTTACTTTTGTGTATGGGGTTAGACAGTGATCCAGTTTAATTCTCTTACATGTAGCTGTCCAGTTCTCCCAGTACCATCTGTTGAAGAGACTGTCATTTCGCCATTGTATGTCCATGGCTCCTTTATCAAATATTAATTGACCATATATGTTTGGGTTAATGTCTGGAGTCTCTAATCTATTCCACTGGTCTGTGGTTCTGTTCTTGTGCCAGTACCAAATTGTCTTGATTACTGTGGCTTTGTAGTAGAGCTTGAAGTTGGGGAGTGAAATCCCCGCCACTTTATTCTTCTTTCTCAGGATTGCTTTGGCTATTCAGGGTCTTTGGTGTTTCCATATGAATTTTTGAACTATTTGTTCCAGTTCATTGAAGAATGTTGCTGGTAATTTGATAGGGATTGCATCAAATCTGTATATTGCTTTGGGCAGGATGGCCATTATGACAATATTAATTCTTCCTAGCCAGGAGCATGGGATGAGTTTCCATTTGTTAGTGACCTCTTTAATTTCTCTTAAGAGTGTCTTATAGTTTTCAGGGTATAGGTCTTTAACTTCCTTGGTTAGGTTTATTCCCAGGTATTTTATTCTTTTGGATGCAATTGTGAATGGAATTGTTTTCCTGATTTCTCTTTCTATTAGTTCATTGTTAGTGTATAGGAAAGCCACAGATTTCTGTGTGTTAATTTTGTATCCTGCAACTTTGCTGAATTCTGATATTAGTTCTAGTAATTTTGGAGTGGAGTCTTTAGGGTTTTTTATATACAATATCATGTCATCAGCAAATAGTGACAGTTTAACTTCTTGTCTACCAATCTGGATTCCTTGTATTTCTTTGTTTTGTCTGATTGCCATGGCTAGGACCTCCATTACTATGTTATATAACAGTTGGGAGAGTGGGCATTCCTGTCTTGTTCCCGATCTCAGAGGAAAAGCTTCCAGCTTCTCGCTGTTCAGTATGATGTTATCTTTGTGGTTATCATATATGGCCTTTATTATGTTGAGGTACTTGCCCTCTATTCCCATTTTGCTGAGAGTTTTTAACATGAATGGATGTTGAACTTTGTCAAATGCTTTTTCAGCATCTATGGAGATGATCATGTGGTTTTTGTCTTTCTTTTTGTTGATGTGGTGGATGATGTTGATGGACTTTCGAATGTTGTACCATTATTGCATCCCTGGGATGAATCCCACTTGGTCGTGGTATATGATCCTTTTGATATATTTTTGAATTCGGTTTGCTAATATTTTGTTGAGTATTTTTGCATCTACGTTCATCAGGGATATTGGTCTGTAATTTTCTTTTTTGGTGGGGTCTTTGCCTGGTTTTGGTATTAGGGTGATGTTGTCTTCATAGAATGAGTTTGGGAGTATTCCCTCCTCTTCTATTTTTTGGAAAACTTTAAGGAGAATGGGTATTTGATATTCTCTGTATGTCTGATAAAATTCCGAGGTAAATTTTTCTGGCCCGGGTTTTTTTTTCTTGCATAGTTTTTTTATTACTGCGTCAATTTCTTTGCTGGTAATTGGTTTGTTTAGATTCTGTGTTTCTTCCTTAGTGAGTCTGGGAAGGTTGTGTTTTTCTAGGAAGTTGTCCATTTCTTCTAGGTTTTTTAGCTTCTTAGCATATAGGTTTTCATAGTAGTCTCTAATAATTCTTTGTAGTTCTGTTGGGTCTGTCGTGATGTTTCCTTTCTCGTTTCTGATTCTGTTGATGTGTGTTGATTCTCTTTTTCTCTTAATAAGTCTAGCTGGAGGCTTATCTATTTTGTTTATTCTCTCAAAGAACCAGCTCTTGGTTTCATTGATTTTTTCTATTGTTTTATTCTTCTCAATTTTGTTTATTTCTTCTCTGATCTTTATTATGTCCCTCCTTCTGCTGACTTTAGGCCTCATTTGTTCTTCTTTTTCCAATTTTGATAATTGTGATGTTAGACTATTCATTTGGGTTTGTTCTTCCTTCTTTAAATATGCCTGGATTGCTATATACTTTCCTCTTATGACTGCTTTCACTGCCTCCCACAGAAGTTGGGGCTTTGTGTTGTTGTTGTCATTTGTTTCCATATATTGCTGGATCTCCATTTTAATTTGGTCATTGATCCATTGATTATTTAGCAGCCTGTTGTTAAGCCTCCATGTGTTTGTGAGCCTTTTTGCTTTCTTTGCACAATTTATTTCTAGTTTTATCCCTTTGTGGTCTGAAAAGTTGGTTGGTAGGATTTCAATCTTTTTGAATTTACTGAGGCTCTTTTTGTGGCCTAGTATGTGGTCTATTCTGGAGATTGTTCCATGTGCACTTGAGAAGAATGTGTATCCTGTTGCTTTTGGGTGTAGAGTTCTATAGATATCTATTAGGTCCATCTGTTCTAATGTGTTGTTCAGTGCCTCTGTGTCCTTACTTATTTTCTGTCTGGTGTATCTCTCCTTTGTAGTGAATGGTGTGTTGAAGTCTCCTAAAATGAATGCATTGCATTCTATTTCCTCCTTTAGTTCTGTTAGTATTAGTTTCACATATGCTGGTGCTACTGTGTTGGGTGCATATATATTTATAGTGGTTATATCCTCTTGTTGGACTGAGCCCTTTATAATTATGTAATGTCCTTCTTTATCTCTTGTTACTTTCTTTGTTTTGAAGTCTATTTTGTCTGATACTAGTATTGCAACACCTGCTTTTTTCTCCCTATAGTTTGCATGAAATATCTTTTTCCATCCCTTGACTTTTAGTCTGTGCATGTCTTTGGGTTTGAGGTGAGTCTCTTGTAGGCAGCATATAGATGGGTCTTACTTTTTTATCCATTCTATTACTCTGTGTCTTGATTGGTGTATTCAGTCCATTTACATTTAGGGTGATTATTGAAAGATATGTACTTATTGCCATTGCAGGCTTTAAGTTTGTGGTTACCAAAGGATCAAGATTAGCTTCTTTACTATCTTACTGTCTAATTTAACTCACTTATTGAGCTATTATAAACACGGTCTGATGATTCTTTATTTCTCTCCCTTCTTATTCCTCCTCCTCCAATCTTCATATGTTGGGTGTTTTTTTCTGTGCTCTTTTTAGGAGTGTTCCCATCTAGAGCAGTCCCTCTAAGATACCCTGTAGAGGTGGTTTGTGGGAGGCAAATTCCCTCAACTTTTGCTTGTCTGGGAATTGTTTAATCTCTCCTTCATATTTAAATGATAATCGTGCTGGATACAGTATTCTTGGTCCAAGGCCCTTCTCTTTCATTGCATTAAATATATCATGCCATTCTCTTCTGGCCTGTAAGGTTTCTGTTGAGAAATCTGATGATAGCTTGATGGGTTTTCCTTTGTAGGTGACCTTTTTTTTTTTCTCTCTGGCTGCCTTTAATACTCCGTCCTTGTCTTTGATCTTTGCCATTTTAATTATTATGTGTCTTGTTGTTGCCCTGCTTGCGTCCCTTTTCATGGGAGTTCTGTGTGTTTCTGTGGTCTGAGAGGCCATTTCCTCCCCTAGTTTGGGGAAGTTTTCAGCAATCATTTCTTCAAAGACACTTTCTATCCCTTTTTCTCTCTCTTCTTCTGGTACTCCTATGATGTGAATATTGTTCCTTTTGGATTGGTCACACAGTTCTCTTAATATTCTTTCATCCCGGAGACCCTTTTTTTTTTCTTTCCTTCCTGGTTTCTTTTTTTTTAAATTTATTTATCTTTACTTTTTTTAAGAACATTATGTTTCCTAGGCTCTCCCCTACACCAAGTTCCCCCCAACAAACCCCATTACAGTCACTGTCCATCAGCATAGCAAGACACTGTAGAATCACTACTTGTCTTCTCTGTGTTGCAAAGCCCTCCCCTTTCTCCCACCCCCAACTTTATACATGCTAATGATAATACCGCCTTTTTTCTTCCCCACCCTTGTCCCTCCCTACCCTCCCATTCTCCCCAGTCTCTTTCCCTTTGGTAACTGTTAGTCCCTTCTTGGGTTCTGTGATTCTGCTGCTGTTTTGTTCCTTCAGTTTTCCTTTTGTTTTTATACTCCACAGATGAGTGAAATCATTTGGTATTCCTCTTTCTCTGCTTGGCTTATTTCACTGAGTATAATACCCTCTAGATCCATCCATGTTGTTGCAAATGGTAGGATTTGTTTTCTTCTTATGGCTGAATAATATTCCATTGTGTATATGTACCACATCTTCTGTATCCATTCATCTACTGATGGACACTTAGGTTGTTTCCATTTCTTGGCTATTGAAAATAGTGCTGCGATAAACATAGGTGTGCATCTGTCTTTTTCAAACTGGAGTGCTGCATCCTTAGGGTAAATTCCTAAAAGTGGAGTTCCTGGGTCAAATGGTATTTCTATTTTGAGCATTTTGAGGAACCCCCATATTGCTTTCCACAATGGTTAAACTAAATTACATTCCCACCAGCATCGTAGGAGGGTTCCCCTTTCTCGGCAACCTCGCCAACATTTGTTGTTGTTTGTCATTTGGATGGTGGCCATCCTTACTGGTGTGAGGTGATATCTCATTGTGGTTTTAATTTGCATTTCTCTGATAACTAGAGATGCGGATCATGTGTCTATTGGCCATCTGAATTTCTTCTTTCGAGAACTGTCTGTTCAGCTCCTCTGCCCATTTTTTAATTTTATTATTTGCTTTTTGTTTGTTGAGGTGTGTGAGCTCTTTATATATTTTGGATGTCAACCCTTTAGCAGATCTTTCATTTACGAATATATTCTCCCATACTGTAGGGTACCTTTTTGTTCTATTGATGGCATCCTTTACTGTACAGAAGCTTTTCAGCTTGATATAGTCCCACTTGTTCATTTTTGCTTTTGTTTTCCTTGCCCGGGGAGATATATTCATGAAGAAGTCACTAATGTTCACATCCAAGAAATTTTTGCCTATGTTTTTTTCTAAGAGTTTTATGGTTTCATGACTTACATTCAGGTCTTTGATCCATTTCAAATTTACTTTTGTGTATGGGGTTAGACAGTGATCCAGTTTAATTCTCTTACATGTAGCTGTCCAGTTCTCCCAGTACCATCTGTTGAAGAGACTGTCATTTCGCCATTGTATGTCCATGGCTCCTTTATCAAATATTAATTGACCATATATGTTTGGGTTAATGTCTGGAGTCTCTAATCTATTCCACTGGTCTGTGGTTCTGTTCTTGTGCCAGTACCAAATTGTCTTGATTACTGTGGCTTTGTAGTAGAGCTTGAAGTTGGGGAGTGAAATCCCCGCCACTTTATTCTTCTTTCTCAGGATTGCTTTGGCTATTCAGGGTCTTTGGTGTTTCCATATGAATTTTTGAACTATTTGTTCCAGTTCATTGAAGAATGTTGCTGGTAATTTGATAGGGATTGCATCAAATCTGTATATTGCTTTGGGCAGGATGGCCATTATGACAATATTAATTCTTCCTAGCCAGGAGCATGGGATGAGTTTCCATTTGTTAGTGACCTCTTTAATTTCTCTTAAGAGTGTCTTATAGTTTTCAGGGTATAGGTCTTTAACTTCCTTGGTTAGGTTTATTCCCAGGTATTTTATTCTTTTGGATGCAATTGTGAATGGAATTGTTTTCCTGATTTCTCTTTCTATTAGTTCATTGTTAGTGTATAGGAAAGCCACAGATTTCTGTGTGTTAATTTTGTATCCTGCAACTTTGCTGAATTCTGATATTAGTTCTAGTAATTTTGGAGTGGAGTCTTTAGGGTTTTTTATATACAATATCATGTCATCAGCAAATAGTGACAGTTTAACTTCTTGTCTACCAATCTGGATTCCTTGTATTTCTTTGTTTTGTCTGATTGCCATGGCTAGGACCTCCATTACTATGTTATATAACAGTTGGGAGAGTGGGCATTCCTGTCTTGTTCCCGATCTCAGAGGAAAAGCTTCCAGCTTCTCGCTGTTCAGTATGATGTTATCTTTGTGGTTATCATATATGGCCTTTATTATGTTGAGGTACTTGCCCTCTATTCCCATTTTGCTGAGAGTTTTTAACATGAATGGATGTTGAACTTTGTCAAATGCTTTTTCAGCATCTATGGAGATGATCATGTGGTTTTTGTCTTTCTTTTTGTTGATGTGGTGGATGATGTTGATGGACTTTCGAATGTTGTACCATTATTGCATCCCTGGGATGAATCCCACTTGGTCGTGGTATATGATCCTTTTGATATATTTTTGAATTCGGTTTGCTAATATTTTGTTGAGTATTTTTGCATCTACGTTCATCAGGGATATTGGTCTGTAATTTTCTTTTTTGGTGGGGTCTTTGCCTGGTTTTGGTATTAGGGTGATGTTGTCTTCATAGAATGAGTTTGGGAGTATTCCCTCCTCTTCTATTTTTTGGAAAACTTTAAGGAGAATGGGTATTTGATATTCTCTGTATGTCTGATAAAATTCCGAGGTAAATTTTTCTGGCCCGGGGTTTTTTTTCTTGCATAGTTTTTTTATTACTGCGTCAATTTCTTTGCTGGTAATTGGTTTGTTTAGATTCTGTGTTTCTTCCTTAGTGAGTCTGGGAAGGTTGTGTTTTTCTAGGAAGTTGTCCATTTCTTCTAGGTTTTTTAGCTTCTTAGCATATAGGTTTTCATAGTAGTCTCTAATAATTCTTTGTAGTTCTGTTGGGTCTGTCGTGATGTTTCCTTTCTCGTTTCTGATTCTGTTGATGTGTGTTGATTCTCTTTTTCTCTTAATAAGTCTAGCTGGAGGCTTATCTATTTTGTTTATTCTCTCAAAGAACCAGCTCTTGGTTTCATTGATTTTTTCTATTGTTTTATTCTTCTCAATTTTGTTTATTTCTTCTCTGATCTTTATTATGTCCCTCCTTCTGCTGACTTTAGGCCTCATTTGTTCTTCTTTTTCCAATTTTGATAATTGTGATGTTAGACTATTCATTTGGGTTTGTTCTTCCTTCTTTAAATATGCCTGGATTGCTATATACTTTCCTCTTATGACTGCTTTCACTGCCTCCCACAGAAGTTGGGGCTTTGTGTTGTTGTTGTCATTTGTTTCCATATATTGCTGGATCTCCATTTTAATTTGGTCATTGATCCATTGATTATTTAGCAGCCTGTTGTTAAGCCTCCATGTGTTTGTGAGCCTTTTTGCTTTCTTTGCACAATTTATTTCTAGTTTTATCCCTTTGTGGTCTGAAAAGTTGGTTGGTAGGATTTCAATCTTTTTGAATTTACTGAGGCTCTTTTTGTGGCCTAGTATGTGGTCTATTCTGGAGATTGTTCCATGTGCACTTGAGAAGAATGTGTATCCTGTTGCTTTTGGGTGTAGAGTTCTATAGATATCTATTAGGTCCATCTGTTCTAATGTGTTGTTCAGTGCCTCTGTGTCCTTACTTATTTTCTGTCTGGTGTATCTCTCCTTTGTAGTGAATGGTGTGTTGAAGTCTCCTAAAATGAATGCATTGCATTCTATTTCCTCCTTTAGTTCTGTTAGTATTAGTTTCACATATGCTGGTGCTACTGTGTTGGGTGCATATATATTTATAGTGGTTATATCCTCTTGTTGGACTGAGCCCTTTATAATTATGTAATGTCCTTCTTTATCTCTTGTTACTTTCTTTGTTTTGAAGTCTATTTTGTCTGATACTAGTATTGCAACACCTGCTTTTTTCTCCCTATAGTTTGCATGAAATATCTTTTTCCATCCCTTGACTTTTAGTCTGTGCATGTCTTTGGGTTTGAGGTGAGTCTCTTGTAGGCAGCATATAGATGGGTCTTACTTTTTTATCCATTCTATTACTCTGTGTCTTGATTGGTGTATTCAGTCCATTTACATTTAGGGTGATTATTGAAAGATATGTACTTATTGCCATTGCAGGCTTTAAGTTTGTGGTTACCAAAGGATCAAGATTAGCTTCTTTACTATCTTACTGTCTAATTTAACTCACTTATTGAGCTATTATAAACACGGTCTGATGATTCTTTATTTCTCTCCCTTCTTATTCCTCCTCCTCCAATCTTCATATGTTGGGTGTTTTTTTCTGTGCTCTTTTTAGGAGTGTTCCCATCTAGAGCAGTCCCTCTAAGATACCCTGTAGAGGTGGTTTGTGGGAGGCAAATTCCCTCAACTTTTGCTTGTCTGGGAATTGTTTAATCTCTCCTTCATATTTAAATGATAATCGTGCTGGATACAGTATTCTTGGTCCAAGGCCCTTCTCTTTCATTGCATTAAATATATCATGCCATTCTCTTCTGGCCTGTAAGGTTTCTGTTGAGAAATCTGATGATAGCTTGATGGGTTTTCCTTTGTAGGTGACCTTTTTTTTTTTCTCTCTGGCTGCCTTTAATACTCCGTCCTTGTCTTTGATCTTTGCCATTTTAATTATTATGTGTCTTGTTGTTGCCCTGCTTGCGTCCCTTTTCATGGGAGTTCTGTGTGTTTCTGTGGTCTGAGAGGCCATTTCCTCCCCTAGTTTGGGGAAGTTTTCAGCAATCATTTCTTCAAAGACACTTTCTATCCCTTTTTCTCTCTCTTCTTCTGGTACTCCTATGATGTGAATATTGTTCCTTTTGGATTGGTCACACAGTTCTCTTAATATTCTTTCATCCCGGAGACCCTTTTTTTTTTCTTTCCTTCCTGGTTTCTTTTTTTTAAAATTTATTTATCTTTACTTTTTTTAAGAACATTATGTTTCCTAGGCTCTCCCCTACACCAAGTTCCCCCCAACAAACCCCATTACAGTCACTGTCCATCAGCATAGCAAGACACTGTAGAATCACTACTTGTCTTCTCTGTGTTGCAAAGCCCTCCCCTTTCTCCCACCCCCAACTTTATACATGCTAATGATAATACCGCCTTTTTTCTTCCCCACCCTTGTCCCTCCCTACCCTCCCATTCTCCCCAGTCTCTTTCCCTTTGGTAACTGTTAGTCCCTTCTTGGGTTCTGTGATTCTGCTGCTGTTTTGTTCCTTCAGTTTTCCTTTTGTTTTTATACTCCACAGATGAGTGAAATCATTTGGTATTCCTCTTTCTCTGCTTGGCTTATTTCACTGAGTATAATACCCTCTAGATCCATCCATGTTGTTGCAAATGGTAGGATTTGTTTTCTTCTTATGGCTGAATAATATTCCATTGTGTATATGTACCACATCTTCTGTATCCATTCATCTACTGATGGACACTTAGGTTGTTTCCATTTCTTGGCTATTGAAAATAGTGCTGCGATAAACATAGGTGTGCATCTGTCTTTTTCAAACTGGAGTGCTGCATCCTTAGGGTAAATTCCTAAAAGTGGAGTTCCTGGGTCAAATGGTATTTCTATTTTGAGCATTTTGAGGAACCCCCATATTGCTTTCCACAATGGTTAAACTAAATTACATTCCCACCAGCATCGTAGGAGGGTTCCCCTTTCTCGGCAACCTCGCCAACATTTGTTGTTGTTTGTCATTTGGATGGTGGCCATCCTTACTGGTGTGAGGTGATATCTCATTGTGGTTTTAATTTGCATTTCTCTGATAACTAGAGATGCGGATCATGTGTCTATTGGCCATCTGAATTTCTTCTTTCGAGAACTGTCTGTTCAGCTCCTCTGCCCATTTTTTAATTTTATTATTTGCTTTTTGTTTGTTGAGGTGTGTGAGCTCTTTATATATTTTGGATGTCAACCCTTTAGCAGATCTTTCATTTACGAATATATTCTCCCATACTGTAGGGTACCTTTTTGTTCTATTGATGGCATCCTTTACTGTACAGAAGCTTTTCAGCTTGATATAGTCCCACTTGTTCATTTTTGCTTTTGTTTTCCTTGCCCGGGGAGATATATTCATGAAGAAGTCACTAATGTTCACATCCAAGAAATTTTTGCCTATGTTTTTTTCTAAGAGTTTTATGGTTTCATGACTTACATTCAGGTCTTTGATCCATTTCAAATTTACTTTTGTGTATGGGGTTAGACAGTGATCCAGTTTAATTCTCTTACATGTAGCTGTCCAGTTCTCCCAGTACCATCTGTTGAAGAGACTGTCATTTCGCCATTGTATGTCCATGGCTCCTTTATCAAATATTAATTGACCATATATGTTTGGGTTAATGTCTGGAGTCTCTAATCTATTCCACTGGTCTGTGGTTCTGTTCTTGTGCCAGTACCAAATTGTCTTGATTACTGTGGCTTTGTAGTAGAGCTTGAAGTTGGGGAGTGAAATCCCCGCCACTTTATTCTTCTTTCTCAGGATTGCTTTGGCTATTCAGGGTCTTTGGTGTTTCCATATGAATTTTTGAACTATTTGTTCCAGTTCATTGAAGAATGTTGCTGGTAATTTGATAGGGATTGCATCAAATCTGTATATTGCTTTGGGCAGGATGGCCATTATGACAATATTAATTCTTCCTAGCCAGGAGCATGGGATGAGTTTCCATTTGTTAGTGACCTCTTTAATTTCTCTTAAGAGTGTCTTATAGTTTTCAGGGTATAGGTCTTTAACTTCCTTGGTTAGGTTTATTCCCAGGTATTTTATTCTTTTGGATGCAATTGTGAATGGAATTGTTTTCCTGATTTCTCTTTCTATTAGTTCATTGTTAGTGTATAGGAAAGCCACAGATTTCTGTGTGTTAATTTTGTATCCTGCAACTTTGCTGAATTCTGATATTAGTTCTAGTAATTTTGGAGTGGAGTCTTTAGGGTTTTTTATATACAATATCATGTCATCAGCAAATAGTGACAGTTTAACTTCTTGTCTACCAATCTGGATTCCTTGTATTTCTTTGTTTTGTCTGATTGCCATGGCTAGGACCTCCATTACTATGTTATATAACAGTTGGGAGAGTGGGCATTCCTGTCTTGTTCCCGATCTCAGAGGAAAAGCTTCCAGCTTCTCGCTGTTCAGTATGATGTTATCTTTGTGGTTATCATATATGGCCTTTATTATGTTGAGGTACTTGCCCTCTATTCCCATTTTGCTGAGAGTTTTTAACATGAATGGATGTTGAACTTTGTCAAATGCTTTTTCAGCATCTATGGAGATGATCATGTGGTTTTTGTCTTTCTTTTTGTTGATGTGGTGGATGATGTTGATGGACTTTCGAATGTTGTACCATTATTGCATCCCTGGGATGAATCCCACTTGGTCGTGGTATATGATCCTTTTGATATATTTTTGAATTCGGTTTGCTAATATTTTGTTGAGTATTTTTGCATCTACGTTCATCAGGGATATTGGTCTGTAATTTTCTTTTTTGGTGGGGTCTTTGCCTGGTTTTGGTATTAGGGTGATGTTGTCTTCATAGAATGAGTTTGGGAGTATTCCCTCCTCTTCTATTTTTTGGAAAACTTTAAGGAGAATGGGTATTTGATATTCTCTGTATGTCTGATAAAATTCCGAGGTAAATTTTTCTGGCCCGGGGTTTTTTTTCTTGCATAGTTTTTTTATTACTGCGTCAATTTCTTTGCTGGTAATTGGTTTGTTTAGATTCTGTGTTTCTTCCTTAGTGAGTCTGGGAAGGTTGTGTTTTTCTAGGAAGTTGTCCATTTCTTCTAGGTTTTTTAGCTTCTTAGCATATAGGTTTTCATAGTAGTCTCTAATAATTCTTTGTAGTTCTGTTGGGTCTGTCGTGATGTTTCCTTTCTCGTTTCTGATTCTGTTGATGTGTGTTGATTCTCTTTTTCTCTTAATAAGTCTAGCTGGAGGCTTATCTATTTTGTTTATTCTCTCAAAGAACCAGCTCTTGGTTTCATTGATTTTTTCTATTGTTTTATTCTTCTCAATTTTGTTTATTTCTTCTCTGATCTTTATTATGTCCCTCCTTCTGCTGACTTTAGGCCTCATTTGTTCTTCTTTTTCCAATTTTGATAATTGTGATGTTAGACTATTCATTTGGGTTTGTTCTTCCTTCTTTAAATATGCCTGGATTGCTATATACTTTCCTCTTATGACTGCTTTCACTGCCTCCCACAGAAGTTGGGGCTTTGTGTTGTTGTTGTCATTTGTTTCCATATATTGCTGGATCTCCATTTTAATTTGGTCATTGATCCATTGATTATTTAGCAGCCTGTTGTTAAGCCTCCATGTGTTTGTGAGCCTTTTTGCTTTCTTTGCACAATTTATTTCTAGTTTTATCCCTTTGTGGTCTGAAAAGTTGGTTGGTAGGATTTCAATCTTTTTGAATTTACTGAGGCTCTTTTTGTGGCCTAGTATGTGGTCTATTCTGGAGATTGTTCCATGTGCACTTGAGAAGAATGTGTATCCTGTTGCTTTTGGGTGTAGAGTTCTATAGATATCTATTAGGTCCATCTGTTCTAATGTGTTGTTCAGTGCCTCTGTGTCCTTACTTATTTTCTGTCTGGTGTATCTCTCCTTTGTAGTGAATGGTGTGTTGAAGTCTCCTAAAATGAATGCATTGCATTCTATTTCCTCCTTTAGTTCTGTTAGTATTAGTTTCACATATGCTGGTGCTACTGTGTTGGGTGCATATATATTTATAGTGGTTATATCCTCTTGTTGGACTGAGCCCTTTATAATTATGTAATGTCCTTCTTTATCTCTTGTTACTTTCTTTGTTTTGAAGTCTATTTTGTCTGATACTAGTATTGCAACACCTGCTTTTTTCTCCCTATAGTTTGCATGAAATATCTTTTTCCATCCCTTGACTTTTAGTCTGTGCATGTCTTTGGGTTTGAGGTGAGTCTCTTGTAGGCAGCATATAGATGGGTCTTACTTTTTTATCCATTCTATTACTCTGTGTCTTGATTGGTGTATTCAGTCCATTTACATTTAGGGTGATTATTGAAAGATATGTACTTATTGCCATTGCAGGCTTTAAGTTTGTGGTTACCAAAGGATCAAGATTAGCTTCTTTACTATCTTACTGTCTAATTTAACTCACTTATTGAGCTATTATAAACACGGTCTGATGATTCTTTATTTCTCTCCCTTCTTATTCCTCCTCCTCCAATCTTCATATGTTGGGTGTTTTTTTCTGTGCTCTTTTTAGGAGTGTTCCCATCTAGAGCAGTCCCTCTAAGATACCCTGTAGAGGTGGTTTGTGGGAGGCAAATTCCCTCAACTTTTGCTTGTCTGGGAATTGTTTAATCTCTCCTTCATATTTAAATGATAATCGTGCTGGATACAGTATTCTTGGTCCAAGGCCCTTCTCTTTCATTGCATTAAATATATCATGCCATTCTCTTCTGGCCTGTAAGGTTTCTGTTGAGAAATCTGATGATAGCTTGATGGGTTTTCCTTTGTAGGTGACCTTTTTTTTTTTCTCTCTGGCTGCCTTTAATACTCCGTCCTTGTCTTTGATCTTTGCCATTTTAATTATTATGTGTCTTGTTGTTGCCCTGCTTGCGTCCCTTTTCATGGGAGTTCTGTGTGTTTCTGTGGTCTGAGAGGCCATTTCCTCCCCTAGTTTGGGGAAGTTTTCAGCAATCATTTCTTCAAAGACACTTTCTATCCCTTTTTCTCTCTCTTCTTCTGGTACTCCTATGATGTGAATATTGTTCCTTTTGGATTGGTCACACAGTTCTCTTAATATTCTTTCATCCCGGAGACCCTTTTTTTTTTCTTTCCTTCCTGGTTTCTTTTTTTTAAAATTTATTTATCTTTACTTTTTTTAAGAACATTATGTTTCCTAGGCTCTCCCCTACACCAAGTTCCCCCCAACAAACCCCATTACAGTCACTGTCCATCAGCATAGCAAGACACTGTAGAATCACTACTTGTCTTCTCTGTGTTGCAAAGCCCTCCCCTTTCTCCCACCCCCAACTTTATACATGCTAATGATAATACCGCCTTTTTTCTTCCCCACCCTTGTCCCTCCCTACCCTCCCATTCTCCCCAGTCTCTTTCCCTTTGGTAACTGTTAGTCCCTTCTTGGGTTCTGTGATTCTGCTGCTGTTTTGTTCCTTCAGTTTTCCTTTTGTTTTTATACTCCACAGATGAGTGAAATCATTTGGTATTCCTCTTTCTCTGCTTGGCTTATTTCACTGAGTATAATACCCTCTAGATCCATCCATGTTGTTGCAAATGGTAGGATTTGTTTTCTTCTTATGGCTGAATAATATTCCATTGTGTATATGTACCACATCTTCTGTATCCATTCATCTACTGATGGACACTTAGGTTGTTTCCAGTTCTTGGCTATTGAAAATAGTGCTGCGATAAACATAGGTGTGCATCTGTCTTTTTCAAACTGGAGTGCTGCATCCTTAGGGTAAATTCCTAAAAGTGGAGTTCCTGGGTCAAATGGTATTTCTATTTTGAGCATTTTGAGGAACCCCCATATTGCTTTCCACAATGGTTAAACTAAATTACATTCCCACCAGCATCGTAGGAGGGTTCCCCTTTCTCGGCAACCTCGCCAACATTTGTTGTTGTTTGTCATTTGGATGGTGGCCATCCTTACTGGTGTGAGGTGATATCTCATTGTGGTTTTAATTTGCATTTCTCTGATAACTAGAGATGCGGATCATGTGTCTATTGGCCATCTGAATTTCTTCTTTCGAGAACTGTCTGTTCAGCTCCTCTGCCCATTTTTTAATTTTATTATTTGCTTTTTGTTTGTTGAGGTGTGTGAGCTCTTTATATATTTTGGATGTCAACCCTTTAGCAGATCTTTCATTTACGAATATATTCTCCCATACTGTAGGGTACCTTTTTGTTCTATTGATGGCATCCTTTACTGTACAGAAGCTTTTCAGCTTGATATAGTCCCACTTGTTCATTTTTGCTTTTGTTTTCCTTGCCCGGGGAGATATATTCATGAAGAAGTCACTAATGTTCACATCCAAGAAATTTTTGCCTATGTTTTTTTCTAAGAGTTTTATGGTTTCATGACTTACATTCAGGTCTTTGATCCATTTCAAATTTACTTTTGTGTATGGGGTTAGACAGTGATCCAGTTTAATTCTCTTACATGTAGCTGTCCAGTTCTCCCAGTACCATCTGTTGAAGAGACTGTCATTTCGCCATTGTATGTCCATGGCTCCTTTATCAAATATTAATTGACCATATATGTTTGGGTTAATGTCTGGAGTCTCTAATCTATTCCACTGGTCTGTGGTTCTGTTCTTGTGCCAGTACCAAATTGTCTTGATTACTGTGGCTTTGTAGTAGAGCTTGAAGTTGGGGAGTGAAATCCCCGCCACTTTATTCTTCTTTCTCAGGATTGCTTTGGCTATTCAGGGTCTTTGGTGTTTCCATATGAATTTTTGAACTATTTGTTCCAGTTCATTGAAGAATGTTGCTGGTAATTTGATAGGGATTGCATCAAATCTGTATATTGCTTTGGGCAGGATGGCCATTATGACAATATTAATTCTTCCTAGCCAGGAGCATGGGATGAGTTTCCATTTGTTAGTGACCTCTTTAATTTCTCTTAAGAGTGTCTTATAGTTTTCAGGGTATAGGTCTTTAACTTCCTTGGTTAGGTTTATTCCCAGGTATTTTATTCTTTTGGATGCAATTGTGAATGGAATTGTTTTCCTGATTTCTCTTTCTATTAGTTCATTGTTAGTGTATAGGAAAGCCACAGATTTCTGTGTGTTAATTTTGTATCCTGCAACTTTGCTGAATTCTGATATTAGTTCTAGTAATTTTGGAGTGGAGTCTTTAGGGTTTTTTATATACAATATCATGTCATCAGCAAATAGTGACAGTTTAACTTCTTGTCTACCAATCTGGATTCCTTGTATTTCTTTGTTTTGTCTGATTGCCATGGCTAGGACCTCCATTACTATGTTATATAACAGTTGGGAGAGTGGGCATTCCTGTCTTGTTCCCGATCTCAGAGGAAAAGCTTCCAGCTTCTCGCTGTTCAGTATGATGTTATCTTTGTGGTTATCATATATGGCCTTTATTATGTTGAGGTACTTGCCCTCTATTCCCATTTTGCTGAGAGTTTTTAACATGAATGGATGTTGAACTTTGTCAAATGCTTTTTCAGCATCTATGGAGATGATCATGTGGTTTTTGTCTTTCTTTTTGTTGATGTGGTGGATGATGTTGATGGACTTTCGAATGTTGTACCATTATTGCATCCCTGGGATGAATCCCACTTGGTCGTGGTATATGATCCTTTTGATATATTTTTGAATTCGGTTTGCTAATATTTTGTTGAGTATTTTTGCATCTACGTTCATTAGGGATATTGGTCTGTAATTTTCTTTTTTGGTGGGGTCTTTGCCTGGTTTTGGTATTAGGGTGATGTTGTCTTCATAGAATGAGTTTGGGAGTATTCCCTCCTCTTCTATTTTTTGGAAAACTTTAAGGAGAATGGGTATTTGATATTCTCTGTATGTCTGATAAAATTCCGAGGTAAATTTTTCTGGCCCGGGGTTTTTTTTCTTGCATAGTTTTTTTATTACTGCGTCAATTTCTTTGCTGGTAATTGGTTTGTTTAGATTCTGTGTTTCTTCCTTAGTGAGTCTGGGAAGGTTGTGTTTTTCTAGGAAGTTGTCCATTTCTTCTAGGTTTTTTAGCTTCTTAGCATATAGGTTTTCATAGTAGTCTCTAATAATTCTTTGTAGTTCTGTTGGGTCTGTTGTGATGTTTCCTTTCTCGTTTCTGATTCTGTTGATGTGTGTTGATTCTCTTTTTCTCTTAATAAGTCTAGCTGGAGGCTTATCTATTTTGTTTATTCTCTCAAAGAACCAGCTCTTGGTTTCATTGATTTTTTCTATTGTTTTATTCTTCTCAATTTTGTTTATTTCTTCTCTGATCTTTATTATGTCCCTCCTTCTGCTGACTTTAGGCCTCATTTGTTCTTCTTTTTCCAATTTTGATAATTGTGATGTTAGACTATTCATTTGGGTTTGTTCTTCCTTCTTTAAATATGCCTGGATTGCTATATACTTTCCTCTTATGACTGCTTTCACTGCCTCCCACAGAAGTTGGGGCTTTGTGTTGTTGTTGTCATTTGTTTCCATATATTGCTGGATCTCCATTTTAATTTGGTCATTGATCCATTGATTATTTAGCAGCCTGTTGTTAAGCCTCCATGTGTTTGTGAGCCTTTTTGCTTTCTTTGCACAATTTATTTCTAGTTTTATCCCTTTGTGGTCTGAAAAGTTGGTTGGTAGGATTTCAATCTTTTTGAATTTACTGAGGCTCTTTTTGTGGCCTAGTATGTGGTCTATTCTGGAGATTGTTCCATGTGCACTTGAGAAGAATGTGTATCCTGTTGCTTTTGGGTGTAGAGTTCTATAGATATCTATTAGGTCCATCTGTTCTAATGTGTTGTTCAGTGCCTCTGTGTCCTTACTTATTTTCTGTCTGGTGTATCTCTCCTTTGTAGTGAATGGTGTGTTGAAGTCTCCTAAAATGAATGCATTGCATTCTATTTCCTCCTTTAGTTCTGTTAGTATTAGTTTCACATATGCTGGTGCTACTGTGTTGGGTGCATATATATTTATAGTGGTTATATCCTCTTGTTGGACTGAGCCCTTTATAATTATGTAATGTCCTTCTTTATCTCTTGTTACTTTCTTTGTTTTGAAGTCTATTTTGTCTGATACTAGTATTGCAACACCTGCTTTTTTCTCCCTATAGTTTGCATGAAATATCTTTTTCCATCCCTTGACTTTTAGTCTGTGCATGTCTTTGGGTTTGAGGTGAGTCTCTTGTAGGCAGCATATAGATGGGTCTTACTTTTTTATCCATTCTATTACTCTGTGTCTTGATTGGTGTATTCAGTCCATTTACATTTAGGGTGATTATTGAAAGATATGTACTTATTGCCATTGCAGGCTTTAAGTTTGTGGTTACCAAAGGATCAAGATTAGCTTCTTTACTATCTTACTGTCTAATTTAACTCACTTATTGAGCTATTATAAACACGGTCTGATGATTCTTTATTTCTCTCCCTTCTTATTCCTCCTCCTCCAATCTTCATATGTTGGGTGTTTTTTTCTGTGCTCTTTTTAGGAGTGTTCCCATCTAGAGCAGTCCCTCTAAGATACCCTGTAGAGGTGGTTTGTGGGAGGCAAATTCCCTCAACTTTTGCTTGTCTGGGAATTGTTTAATCTCTCCTTCATATTTAAATGATAATCGTGCTGGATACAGTATTCTTGGTCCAAGGCCCTTCTCTTTCATTGCATTAAATATATCATGCCATTCTCTTCTGGCCTGTAAGGTTTCTGTTGAGAAATCTGATGATAGCTTGATGGGTTTTCCTTTGTAGGTGACCTTTTTTTTTTTCTCTCTGGCTGCCTTTAATACTCCGTCCTTGTCTTTGATCTTTGCCATTTTAATTATTATGTGTCTTGTTGTTGCCCTGCTTGCGTCCCTTTTCATGGGAGTTCTGTGTGTTTCTGTGGTCTGAGAGGCCATTTCCTCCCCTAGTTTGGGGAAGTTTTCAGCAATCATTTCTTCAAAGACACTTTCTATCCCTTTTTCTCTCTCTTCTTCTGGTACTCCTATGATGTGAATATTGTTCCTTTTGGATTGGTCACACAGTTCTCTTAATATTCTTTCATCCCGGAGACCCTTTTTTTTTTCTTTCCTTCCTGGTTTCTTTTTTTTTAAATTTATTTATCTTTACTTTTTTTAAGAACATTATGTTTCCTAGGCTCTCCCCTACACCAAGTTCCCCCCAACAAACCCCATTACAGTCACTGTCCATCAGCATAGCAAGACACTGTAGAATCACTACTTGTCTTCTCTGTGTTGCAAAGCCCTCCCCTTTCTCCCACCCCCAACTTTATACATGCTAATGATAATACCGCCTTTTTTCTTCCCCACCCTTGTCCCTCCCTACCCTCCCATTCTCCCCAGTCTCTTTCCCTTTGGTAACTGTTAGTCCCTTCTTGGGTTCTGTGATTCTGCTGCTGTTTTGTTCCTTCAGTTTTCCTTTTGTTTTTATACTCCACAGATGAGTGAAATCATTTGGTATTCCTCTTTCTCTGCTTGGCTTATTTCACTGAGTATAATACCCTCTAGATCCATCCATGTTGTTGCAAATGGTAGGATTTGTTTTCTTCTTATGGCTGAATAATATTCCATTGTGTATATGTACCACATCTTCTGTATCCATTCATCTACTGATGGACACTTAGGTTGTTTCCATTTCTTGGCTATTGAAAATAGTGCTGCGATAAACATAGGTGTGCATCTGTCTTTTTCAAACTGGAGTGCTGCATCCTTAGGGTAAATTCCTAAAAGTGGAGTTCCTGGGTCAAATGGTATTTCTATTTTGAGCATTTTGAGGAACCTCCATATTGCTTTCCACAATGGTTAAACTAAATTACATTCCCACCAGCATTGTAGGAGGGTTCCCCTTTCTCGGCAACCTCGCCAACATTTGTTGTTGTTTGTCATTTGGATGGTGGCCATCCTTACTGGTGTGAGGTGATATCTCATTGTGGTTTTAATTTGCATTTCTCTGATAACTAGAGATGCGGATCATGTGTCTATTGGCCATCTGAATTTCTTCTTTCGAGAACTGTCTGTTCAGCTCCTCTGCCCATTTTTTAATTTTATTATTTGCTTTTTGTTTGTTGAGGTGTGTGAGCTCTTTATATATTTTGGATGTCAACCCTTTAGCAGATCTTTCATTTACGAATATATTCTCCCATACTGTAGGGTACCTTTTTGTTCTATTGATGGCATCCTTTACTGTACAGAAGCTTTTCAGCTTGATATAGTCCCACTTGTTCATTTTTGCTTTTGTTTTCCTTGCCCGGGGAGATATATTCATGAAGAAGTCACTAATGTTCACATCCAAGAAATTTTTGCCTATGTTTTTTTCTAAGAGTTTTATGGTTTCATGACTTACATTCAGGTCTTTGATCCATTTCAAATTTACTTTTGTGTATGGGGTTAGACAGTGATCCAGTTTAATTCTCTTACATGTAGCTGTCCAGTTCTCCCAGTACCATCTGTTGAAGAGACTGTCATTTCGCCATTGTATGTCCATGGCTCCTTTATCAAATATTAATTGACCATATATGTTTGGGTTAATGTCTGGAGTCTCTAATCTATTCCACTGGTCTGTGGTTCTGTTCTTGTGCCAGTACCAAATTGTCTTGATTACTGTGGCTTTGTAGTAGAGCTTGAAGTTGGGGAGTGAAATCCCCGCCACTTTATTCTTCTTTCTCAGGATTGCTTTGGCTATTCAGGGTCTTTGGTGTTTCCATATGAATTTTTGAACTATTTGTTCCAGTTCATTGAAGAATGTTGCTGGTAATTTGATAGGGATTGCATCAAATCTGTATATTGCTTTGGGCAGGATGGCCATTATGACAATATTAATTCTTCCTAGCCAGGAGCATGGGATGAGTTTCCATTTGTTAGTGACCTCTTTAATTTCTCTTAAGAGTGTCTTATAGTTTTCAGGGTATAGGTCTTTAACTTCCTTGGTTAGGTTTATTCCCAGGTATTTTATTCTTTTGGATGCAATTGTGAATGGAATTGTTTTCCTGATTTCTCTTTCTATTAGTTCATTGTTAGTGTATAGGAAAGCCACAGATTTCTGTGTGTTAATTTTGTATCCTGCAACTTTGCTGAATTCTGATATTAGTTCTAGTAATTTTGGAGTGGAGTCTTTAGGGTTTTTTATATACAATATCATGTCATCAGCAAATAGTGACAGTTTAACTTCTTGTCTACCAATCTGGATTCCTTGTATTTCTTTGTTTTGTCTGATTGCCATGGCTAGGACCTCCATTACTATGTTATATAACAGTTGGGAGAGTGGGCATTCCTGTCTTGTTCCCGATCTCAGAGGAAAAGCTTCCAGCTTCTCGCTGTTCAGTATGATGTTATCTTTGTGGTTATCATATATGGCCTTTATTATGTTGAGGTACTTGCCCTCTATTCCCATTTTGCTGAGAGTTTTTAACATGAATGGATGTTGAACTTTGTCAAATGCTTTTTCAGCATCTATGGAGATGATCATGTGGTTTTTGTCTTTCTTTTTGTTGATGTGGTGGATGATGTTGATGGACTTTCGAATGTTGTACCATTATTGCATCCCTGGGATGAATCCCACTTGGTCGTGGTATATGATCCTTTTGATATATTTTTGAATTCGGTTTGCTAATATTTTGTTGAGTATTTTTGCATCTACGTTCATCAGGGATATTGGTCTGTAATTTTCTTTTTTGGTGGGGTCTTTGCCTGGTTTTGGTATTAGGGTGATGTTGTCTTCATAGAATGAGTTTGGGAGTATTCCCTCCTCTTCTATTTTTTGGAAAACTTTAAGGAGAATGGGTATTTGATATTCTCTGTATGTCTGATAAAATTCCGAGGTAAATTTTTCTGGCCCGGGGTTTTTTTTCTTGCATAGTTTTTTTATTACTGCGTCAATTTCTTTGCTGGTAATTGGTTTGTTTAGATTCTGTGTTTCTTCCTTAGTGAGTCTGGGAAGGTTGTGTTTTTCTAGGAAGTTGTCCATTTCTTCTAGGTTTTTTAGCTTCTTAGCATATAGGTTTTCATAGTAGTCTCTAATAATTCTTTGTAGTTCTGTTGGGTCTGTCGTGATGTTTCCTTTCTCGTTTCTGATTCTGTTGATGTGTGTTGATTCTCTTTTTCTCTTAATAAGTCTAGCTGGAGGCTTATCTATTTTGTTTATTCTCTCAAAGAACCAGCTCTTGGTTTCATTGATTTTTTCTATTGTTTTATTCTTCTCAATTTTGTTTATTTCTTCTCTGATCTTTATTATGTCCCTCCTTCTGCTGACTTTAGGCCTCATTTGTTCTTCTTTTTCCAATTTTGATAATTGTGATGTTAGACTATTCATTTGGGTTTGTTCTTCCTTCTTTAAATATGCCTGGATTGCTATATACTTTCCTCTTATGACTGCTTTCACTGCCTCCCACAGAAGTTGGGGCTTTGTGTTGTTGTTGTCATTTGTTTCCATATATTGCTGGATCTCCATTTTAATTTGGTCATTGATCCATTGATTATTTAGCAGCCTGTTGTTAAGCCTCCATGTGTTTGTGAGCCTTTTTGCTTTCTTTGCACAATTTATTTCTAGTTTTATCCCTTTGTGGTCTGAAAAGTTGGTTGGTAGGATTTCAATCTTTTTGAATTTACTGAGGCTCTTTTTGTGGCCTAGTATGTGGTCTATTCTGGAGATTGTTCCATGTGCACTTGAGAAGAATGTGTATCCTGTTGCTTTTGGGTGTAGAGTTCTATAGATATCTATTAGGTCCATCTGTTCTAATGTGTTGTTCAGTGCCTCTGTGTCCTTACTTATTTTCTGTCTGGTGTATCTCTCCTTTGTAGTGAATGGTGTGTTGAAGTCTCCTAAAATGAATGCATTGCATTCTATTTCCTCCTTTAGTTCTGTTAGTATTAGTTTCACATATGCTGGTGCTACTGTGTTGGGTGCATATATATTTATAGTGGTTATATCCTCTTGTTGGACTGAGCCCTTTATAATTATGTAATGTCCTTCTTTATCTCTTGTTACTTTCTTTGTTTTGAAGTCTATTTTGTCTGATACTAGTATTGCAACACCTGCTTTTTTCTCCCTATAGTTTGCATGAAATATCTTTTTCCATCCCTTGACTTTTAGTCTGTGCATGTCTTTGGGTTTGAGGTGAGTCTCTTGTAGGCAGCATATAGATGGGTCTTACTTTTTTATCCATTCTATTACTCTGTGTCTTGATTGGTGTATTCAGTCCATTTACATTTAGGGTGATTATTGAAAGATATGTACTTATTGCCATTGCAGGCTTTAAGTTTGTGGTTACCAAAGGATCAAGATTAGCTTCTTTACTATCTTACTGTCTAATTTAACTCACTTATTGAGCTATTATAAACACGGTCTGATGATTCTTTATTTCTCTCCCTTCTTATTCCTCCTCCTCCAATCTTCATATGTTGGGTGTTTTTTTCTGTGCTCTTTTTAGGAGTGTTCCCATCTAGAGCAGTCCCTCTAAGATACCCTGTAGAGGTGGTTTGTGGGAGGCAAATTCCCTCAACTTTTGCTTGTCTGGGAATTGTTTAATCTCTCCTTCATATTTAAATGATAATCGTGCTGGATACAGTATTCTTGGTCCAAGGCCCTTCTCTTTCATTGCATTAAATATATCATGCCATTCTCTTCTGGCCTGTAAGGTTTCTGTTGAGAAATCTGATGATAGCTTGATGGGTTTTCCTTTGTAGGTGACCTTTTTTTTTTTCTCTCTGGCTGCCTTTAATACTCCGTCCTTGTCTTTGATCTTTGCCATTTTAATTATTATGTGTCTTGTTGTTGCCCTGCTTGCGTCCCTTTTCATGGGAGTTCTGTGTGTTTCTGTGGTCTGAGAGGCCATTTCCTCCCCTAGTTTGGGGAAGTTTTCAGCAATCATTTCTTCAAAGACACTTTCTATCCCTTTTTCTCTCTCTTCTTCTGGTACTCCTATGATGTGAATATTGTTCCTTTTGGATTGGTCACACAGTTCTCTTAATATTCTTTCATCCCGGAGACCCTTTTTTTTTTCTTTCCTTCCTGGTTTCTTTTTTTTTAAATTTATTTATCTTTACTTTTTTTAAGAACATTATGTTTCCTAGGCTCTCCCCTACACCAAGTTCCCCCCAACAAACCCCATTACAGTCACTGTCCATCAGCATAGCAAGACACTGTAGAATCACTACTTGTCTTCTCTGTGTTGCAAAGCCCTCCCCTTTCTCCCACCCCCAACTTTATACATGCTAATGATAATACCGCCTTTTTTCTTCCCCACCCTTGTCCCTCCCTACCCTCCCATTCTCCCCAGTCTCTTTCCCTTTGGTAACTGTTAGTCCCTTCTTGGGTTCTGTGATTCTGCTGCTGTTTTGTTCCTTCAGTTTTCCTTTTGTTTTTATACTCCACAGATGAGTGAAATCATTTGGTATTCCTCTTTCTCTGCTTGGCTTATTTCACTGAGTATAATACCCTCTAGATCCATCCATGTTGTTGCAAATGGTAGGATTTGTTTTCTTCTTATGGCTGAATAATATTCCATTGTGTATATGTACCACATCTTCTGTATCCATTCATCTACTGATGGACACTTAGGTTGTTTCCATTTCTTGGCTATTGAAAATAGTGCTGCGATAAACATAGGTGTGCATCTGTCTTTTTCAAACTGGAGTGCTGCATCCTTAGGGTAAATTCCTAAAAGTGGAGTTCCTGGGTCAAATGGTATTTCTATTTTGAGCATTTTGAGGAACCTCCATATTGCTTTCCACAATGGTTAAACTAAATTACATTCCCACCAGCATTGTAGGAGGGTTCCCCTTTCTCGGCAACCTCGCCAACATTTGTTGTTGTTTGTCATTTGGATGGTGGCCATCCTTACTGGTGTGAGGTGATATCTCATTGTGGTTTTAATTTGCATTTCTCTGATAACTAGAGATGCGGATCATGTGTCTATTGGCCATCTGAATTTCTTCTTTCGAGAACTGTCTGTTCAGCTCCTCTGCCCATTTTTTAATTTTATTATTTGCTTTTTGTTTGTTGAGGTGTGTGAGCTCTTTATATATTTTGGATGTCAACCCTTTAGCAGATCTTTCATTTACGAATATATTCTCCCATACTGTAGGGTACCTTTTTGTTCTATTGATGGCATCCTTTACTGTACAGAAGCTTTTCAGCTTGATATAGTCCCACTTGTTCATTTTTGCTTTTGTTTTCCTTGCCCGGGGAGATATATTCATGAAGAAGTCACTAATGTTCACATCCAAGAAATTTTTGCCTATGTTTTTTTCTAAGAGTTTTATGGTTTCATGACTTACATTCAGGTCTTTGATCCATTTCAAATTTACTTTTGTGTATGGGGTTAGACAGTGATCCAGTTTAATTCTCTTACATGTAGCTGTCCAGTTCTCCCAGTACCATCTGTTGAAGAGACTGTCATTTCGCCATTGTATGTCCATGGCTCCTTTATCAAATATTAATTGACCATATATGTTTGGGTTAATGTCTGGAGTCTCTAATCTATTCCACTGGTCTGTGGTTCTGTTCTTGTGCCAGTACCAAATTGTCTTGATTACTGTGGCTTTGTAGTAGAGCTTGAAGTTGGGGAGTGAAATCCCCGCCACTTTATTCTTCTTTCTCAGGATTGCTTTGGCTATTCAGGGTCTTTGGTGTTTCCATATGAATTTTTGAACTATTTGTTCCAGTTCATTGAAGAATGTTGCTGGTAATTTGATAGGGATTGCATCAAATCTGTATATTGCTTTGGGCAGGATGGCCATTATGACAATATTAATTCTTCCTAGCCAGGAGCATGGGATGAGTTTCCATTTGTTAGTGACCTCTTTAATTTCTCTTAAGAGTGTCTTATAGTTTTCAGGGTATAGGTCTTTAACTTCCTTGGTTAGGTTTATTCCCAGGTATTTTATTCTTTTGGATGCAATTGTGAATGGAATTGTTTTCCTGATTTCTCTTTCTATTAGTTCATTGTTAGTGTATAGGAAAGCCACAGATTTCTGTGTGTTAATTTTGTATCCTGCAACTTTGCTGAATTCTGATATTAGTTCTAGTAATTTTGGAGTGGAGTCTTTAGGGTTTTTTATATACAATATCATGTCATCAGCAAATAGTGACAGTTTAACTTCTTGTCTACCAATCTGGATTCCTTGTATTTCTTTGTTTTGTCTGATTGCCATGGCTAGGACCTCCATTACTATGTTATATAACAGTTGGGAGAGTGGGCATTCCTGTCTTGTTCCCGATCTCAGAGGAAAAGCTTCCAGCTTCTCGCTGTTCAGTATGATGTTATCTTTGTGGTTATCATATATGGCCTTTATTATGTTGAGGTACTTGCCCTCTATTCCCATTTTGCTGAGAGTTTTTAACATGAATGGATGTTGAACTTTGTCAAATGCTTTTTCAGCATCTATGGAGATGATCATGTGGTTTTTGTCTTTCTTTTTGTTGATGTGGTGGATGATGTTGATGGACTTTCGAATGTTGTACCATTATTGCATCCCTGGGATGAATCCCACTTGGTCGTGGTATATGATCCTTTTGATATATTTTTGAATTCGGTTTGCTAATATTTTGTTGAGTATTTTTGCATCTACGTTCATCAGGGATATTGGTCTGTAATTTTCTTTTTTGGTGGGGTCTTTGCCTGGTTTTGGTATTAGGGTGATGTTGTCTTCATAGAATGAGTTTGGGAGTATTCCCTCCTCTTCTATTTTTTGGAAAACTTTAAGGAGAATGGGTATTTGATATTCTCTGTATGTCTGATAAAATTCCGAGGTAAATTTTTCTGGCCCGGGGTTTTTTTTCTTGCATAGTTTTTTTATTACTGCGTCAATTTCTTTGCTGGTAATTGGTTTGTTTAGATTCTGTGTTTCTTCCTTAGTGAGTCTGGGAAGGTTGTGTTTTTCTAGGAAGTTGTCCATTTCTTCTAGGTTTTTTAGCTTCTTAGCATATAGGTTTTCATAGTAGTCTCTAATAATTCTTTGTAGTTCTGTTGGGTCTGTCGTGATGTTTCCTTTCTCGTTTCTGATTCTGTTGATGTGTGTTGATTCTCTTTTTCTCTTAATAAGTCTAGCTGGAGGCTTATCTATTTTGTTTATTCTCTCAAAGAACCAGCTCTTGGTTTCATTGATTTTTTCTATTGTTTTATTCTTCTCAATTTTGTTTATTTCTTCTCTGATCTTTATTATGTCCCTCCTTCTGCTGACTTTAGGCCTCATTTGTTCTTCTTTTTCCAATTTTGATAATTGTGATGTTAGACTATTCATTTGGGTTTGTTCTTCCTTCTTTAAATATGCCTGGATTGCTATATACTTTCCTCTTATGACTGCTTTCACTGCCTCCCACAGAAGTTGGGGCTTTGTGTTGTTGTTGTCATTTGTTTCCATATATTGCTGGATCTCCATTTTAATTTGGTCATTGATCCATTGATTATTTAGCAGCCTGTTGTTAAGCCTCCATGTGTTTGTGAGCCTTTTTGCTTTCTTTGCACAATTTATTTCTAGTTTTATCCCTTTGTGGTCTGAAAAGTTGGTTGGTAGGATTTCAATCTTTTTGAATTTACTGAGGCTCTTTTTGTGGCCTAGTATGTGGTCTATTCTGGAGATTGTTCCATGTGCACTTGAGAAGAATGTGTATCCTGTTGCTTTTGGGTGTAGAGTTCTATAGATATCTATTAGGTCCATCTGTTCTAATGTGTTGTTCAGTGCCTCTGTGTCCTTACTTATTTTCTGTCTGGTGTATCTCTCCTTTGTAGTGAATGGTGTGTTGAAGTCTCCTAAAATGAATGCATTGCATTCTATTTCCTCCTTTAGTTCTGTTAGTATTAGTTTCACATATGCTGGTGCTACTGTGTTGGGTGCATATATATTTATAGTGGTTATATCCTCTTGTTGGACTGAGCCCTTTATAATTATGTAATGTCCTTCTTTATCTCTTGTTACTTTCTTTGTTTTGAAGTCTATTTTGTCTGATACTAGTATTGCAACACCTGCTTTTTTCTCCCTATAGTTTGCATGAAATATCTTTTTCCATCCCTTGACTTTTAGTCTGTGCATGTCTTTGGGTTTGAGGTGAGTCTCTTGTAGGCAGCATATAGATGGGTCTTACTTTTTTATCCATTCTATTACTCTGTGTCTTGATTGGTGTATTCAGTCCATTTACATTTAGGGTGATTATTGAAAGATATGTACTTATTGCCATTGCAGGCTTTAAGTTTGTGGTTACCAAAGGATCAAGATTAGCTTCTTTACTATCTTACTGTCTAATTTAACTCACTTATTGAGCTATTATAAACACGGTCTGATGATTCTTTATTTCTCTCCCTTCTTATTCCTCCTCCTCCAATCTTCATATGTTGGGTGTTTTTTTCTGTGCTCTTTTTAGGAGTGTTCCCATCTAGAGCAGTCCCTCTAAGATACCCTGTAGAGGTGGTTTGTGGGAGGCAAATTCCCTCAACTTTTGCTTGTCTGGGAATTGTTTAATCTCTCCTTCATATTTAAATGATAATCGTGCTGGATACAGTATTCTTGGTCCAAGGCCCTTCTCTTTCATTGCATTAAATATATCATGCCATTCTCTTCTGGCCTGTAAGGTTTCTGTTGAGAAATCTGATGATAGCTTGATGGGTTTTCCTTTGTAGGTGACCTTTTTTTTTTTCTCTCTGGCTGCCTTTAATACTCCGTCCTTGTCTTTGATCTTTGCCATTTTAATTATTATGTGTCTTGTTGTTGCCCTGCTTGCGTCCCTTTTCATGGGAGTTCTGTGTGTTTCTGTGGTCTGAGAGGCCATTTCCTCCCCTAGTTTGGGGAAGTTTTCAGCAATCATTTCTTCAAAGACACTTTCTATCCCTTTTTCTCTCTCTTCTTCTGGTACTCCTATGATGTGAATATTGTTCCTTTTGGATTGGTCACACAGTTCTCTTAATATTCTTTCATCCCGGAGACCCTTTTTTTTTTCTTTCCTTCCTGGTTTCTTTTTTTTAAAATTTATTTATCTTTACGTTTTTTAAGAACATTATGTTTCCTAGGCTCTCCCCTACACCAAGTTCCCCCCAACAAACCCCATTACAGTCACTGTCCATCAGCATAGCAAGACACTGTAGAATCACTACTTGTCTTCTCTGTGTTGCAAAGCCCTCCCCTTTCTCCCACCCCCAACTTTATACATGCTAATGATAATACCGCCTTTTTTCTTCCCCACCCTTGTCCCTCCCTACCCTCCCATTCTCCCCAGTCTCTTTCCCTTTGGTAACTGTTAGTCCCTTCTTGGGTTCTGTGATTCTGCTGCTGTTTTGTTCCTTCAGTTTTCCTTTTGTTTTTATACTCCACAGATGAGTGAAATCATTTGGTATTCCTCTTTCTCTGCTTGGCTTATTTCACTGAGTATAATACCCTCTAGATCCATCCATGTTGTTGCAAATGGTAGGATTTGTTTTCTTCTTATGGCTGAATAATATTCCATTGTGTATATGTACCACATCTTCTGTATCCATTCATCTACTGATGGACACTTAGGTTGTTTCCATTTCTTGGCTATTGAAAATAGTGCTGCGATAAACATAGGTGTGCATCTGTCTTTTTCAAACTGGAGTGCTGCATCCTTAGGGTAAATTCCTAAAAGTGGAGTTCCTGGGTCAAATGGTATTTCTATTTTGAGCATTTTGAGGAACCTCCATATTGCTTTCCACAATGGTTAAACTAAATTACATTCCCACCAGCATTGTAGGAGGGTTCCCCTTTCTCGGCAACCTCGCCAACATTTGTTGTTGTTTGTCATTTGGATGGTGGCCATCCTTACTGGTGTGAGGTGATATCTCATTGTGGTTTTAATTTGCATTTCTCTGATAACTAGAGATGCGGATCATGTGTCTATTGGCCATCTGAATTTCTTCTTTCGAGAACTGTCTGTTCAGCTCCTCTGCCCATTTTTTAATTTTATTATTTGCTTTTTGTTTGTTGAGGTGTATGAGCTCTTTATATATTTTGGATGTCAACCCTTTAGCAGATCTTTCATTTACGAATATATTCTCCCATACTGTAGGGTACCTTTTTGTTCTATTGATGGCATCCTTTACTGTACAGAAGCTTTTCAGCTTGATATAGTCCCACTTGTTCATTTTTGCTTTTGTTTTCCTTGCCCGGGGAGATATATTCATGAAGAAGTCACTAATGTTCACATCCAAGAAATTTTTGCCTATGTTTTTTTCTAAGAGTTTTATGGTTTCATGACTTACATTCAGGTCTTTGATCCATTTCAAATTTACTTTTGTGTATGGGGTTAGACAGTGATCCAGTTTAATTCTCTTACATGTAGCTGTCCAGTTCTCCCAGTACCATCTGTTGAAGAGACTGTCATTTCGCCATTGTATGTCCATGGCTCCTTTATCAAATATTAATTGACCATATATGTTTGGGTTAATGTCTGGAGTCTCTAATCTATTCCACTGGTCTGTGGTTCTGTTCTTGTGCCAGTACCAAATTGTCTTGATTACTGTGGCTTTGTAGTAGAGCTTGAAGTTGGGGAGTGAAATCCCCGCCACTTTATTCTTCTTTCTCAGGATTGCTTTGGCTATTCAGGGTCTTTGGTGTTTCCATATGAATTTTTGAACTATTTGTTCCAGTTCATTGAAGAATGTTGCTGGTAATTTGATAGGGATTGCATCAAATCTGTATATTGCTTTGGGCAGGATGGCCATTATGACAATATTAATTCTTCCTAGCCAGGAGCATGGGATGAGTTTCCATTTGTTAGTGACCTCTTTAATTTCTCTTAAGAGTGTCTTATAGTTTTCAGGGTATAGGTCTTTAACTTCCTTGGTTAGGTTTATTCCCAGGTATTTTATTCTTTTGGATGCAATTGTGAATGGAATTGTTTTCCTGATTTCTCTTTCTATTAGTTCATTGTTAGTGTATAGGAAAGCCACAGATTTCTGTGTGTTAATTTTGTATCCTGCAACTTTGCTGAATTCTGATATTAGTTCTAGTAATTTTGGAGTGGAGTCTTTAGGGTTTTTTATATACAATATCATGTCATCAGCAAATAATGACAGTTTAACTTCTTGTCTACCAATCTGGATTCCTTGTATTTCTTTGTTTTGTCTGATTGCCATGGCTAGGACCTCCATTACTATGTTATATAACAGTTGGGAGAGTGGGCATTCCTGTCTTGTTCCCGATCTCAGAGGAAAAGCTTCCAGCTTCTCGCTGTTCAGTATGATGTTATCTTTGTGGTTATCATATATGGCCTTTATTATGTTGAGGTACTTGCCCTCTATTCCCATTTTGCTGAGAGTTTTTAACATGAATGGATGTTGAACTTTGTCAAATGCTTTTTCAGCATCTATGGAGATGATCATGTGGTTTTTGTCTTTCTTTTTGTTGATGTGGTGGATGATGTTGATGGACTTTCGAATGTTGTACCATTATTGCATCCCTGGGATGAATCCCACTTGGTCGTGGTATATGATCCTTTTGATATATTTTTGAATTCGGTTTGCTAATATTTTGTTGAGTATTTTTGCATCTACGTTCATCAGGGATATTGGTCTGTAATTTTCTTTTTTGGTGGGGTCTTTGCCTGGTTTTGGTATTAGGGTGATGTTGTCTTCATAGAATGAGTTTGGGAGTATTCCCTCCTCTTCTATTTTTTGGAAAACTTTAAGGAGAATGGGTATTTGATATTCTCTGTATGTCTGATAAAATTCCGAGGTAAATTTTTCTGGCCCGGGGTTTTTTTTTCTTGCATAGTTTTTTTATTACTGCGTCAATTTCTTTGCTGGTAATTGGTTTGTTTAGATTCTGTGTTTCTTCCTTAGTGAGTCTGGGAAGGTTGTGTTTTTCTAGGAAGTTGTCCATTTCTTCTAGGTTTTTTAGCTTCTTAGCATATAGGTTTTCATAGTAGTCTCTAATAATTCTTTGTAGTTCTGTTGGGTCTGTCGTGATGTTTCCTTTCTCGTTTCTGATTCTGTTGATGTGTGTTGATTCTCTTTTTCTCTTAATAAGTCTAGCTGGAGGCTTATCTATTTTGTTTATTCTCTCAAAGAACCAGCTCTTGGTTTCATTGATTTTTTCTATTGTTTTATTCTTCTCAATTTTGTTTATTTCTTCTCTGATCTTTATTATGTCCCTCCTTCTGCTGACTTTAGGCCTCATTTGTTCTTCTTTTTCCAATTTTGATAATTGTGATGTTAGACTATTCATTTGGGTTTGTTCTTCCTTCTTTAAATATGCCTGGATTGCTATATACTTTCCTCTTATGACTGCTTTCACTGCCTCCCACAGAAGTTGGGGCTTTGTGTTGTTGTTGTCATTTGTTTCCATATATTGCTGGATCTCCATTTTAATTTGGTCATTGATCCATTGATTATTTAGCAGCCTGTTGTTAAGCCTCCATGTGTTTGTGAGCCTTTTTGCTTTCTTTGCACAATTTATTTCTAGTTTTATCCCTTTGTGGTCTGAAAAGTTGGTTGGTAGGATTTCAATCTTTTTGAATTTACTGAGGCTCTTTTTGTGGCCTAGTATGTGGTCTATTCTGGAGATTGTTCCATGTGCACTTGAGAAGAATGTGTATCCTGTTGCTTTTGGGTGTAGAGTTCTATAGATATCTATTAGGTCCATCTGTTCTAATGTGTTGTTCAGTGCCTCTGTGTCCTTACTTATTTTCTGTCTGGTGTATCTCTCCTTTGTAGTGAATGGTGTGTTGAAGTCTCCTAAAATGAATGCATTGCATTCTATTTCCTCCTTTAGTTCTGTTAGTATTAGTTTCACATATGCTGGTGCTACTGTGTTGGGTGCATATATATTTATAGTGGTTATATCCTCTTGTTGGACTGAGCCCTTTATAATTATGTAATGTCCTTCTTTATCTCTTGTTACTTTCTTTGTTTTGAAGTCTATTTTGTCTGATACTAGTATTGCAACACCTGCTTTTTTCTCCCTATAGTTTGCATGAAATATCTTTTTCCATCCCTTGACTTTTAGTCTGTGCATGTCTTTGGGTTTGAGGTGAGTCTCTTGTAGGCAGCATATAGATGGGTCTTACTTTTTTATCCATTCTATTACTCTGTGTCTTGATTGGTGTATTCAGTCCATTTACATTTAGGGTGATTATTGAAAGATATGTACTTATTGCCATTGCAGGCTTTAAGTTTGTGGTTACCAAAGGATCAAGATTAGCTTCTTTACTATCTTACTGTCTAATTTAACTCACTTATTGAGCTATTATAAACACGGTCTGATGATTCTTTATTTCTCTCCCTTCTTATTCCTCCTCCTCCAATCTTCATATGTTGGGTGTTTTTTTCTGTGCTCTTTTTAGGAGTGTTCCCATCTAGAGCAGTCCCTCTAAGATACCCTGTAGAGGTGGTTTGTGGGAGGCAAATTCCCTCAACTTTTGCTTGTCTGGGAATTGTTTAATCTCTCCTTCATATTTAAATGATAATCGTGCTGGATACAGTATTCTTGGTCCAAGGCCCTTCTCTTTCATTGCATTAAATATATCATGCCATTCTCTTCTGGCCTGTAAGGTTTCTGTTGAGAAATCTGATGATAGCTTGATGGGTTTTCCTTTGTAGGTGACCTTTTTTTTTTTCTCTCTGGCTGCCTTTAATACTCCGTCCTTGTCTTTGATCTTTGCCATTTTAATTATTATGTGTCTTGTTGTTGCCCTGCTTGCGTCCCTTTTCATGGGAGTTCTGTGTGTTTCTGTGGTCTGAGAGGCCATTTCCTCCCCTAGTTTGGGGAAGTTTTCAGCAATCATTTCTTCAAAGACACTTTCTATCCCTTTTTCTCTCTCTTCTTCTGGTACTCCTATGATGTGAATATTGTTCCTTTTGGATTGGTCACACAGTTCTCTTAATATTCTTTCATCCCGGAGACCCTTTTTTTTTTCTTTCCTTCCTGGTTTCTTTTTTTTTAAATTTATTTATCTTTACTTTTTTTAAGAACATTATGTTTCCTAGGCTCTCCCCTACACCAAGTTCCCCCCAACAAACCCCATTACAGTCACTGTCCATCAGCATAGCAAGACACTGTAGAATCACTACTTGTCTTCTCTGTGTTGCAAAGCCCTCCCCTTTCTCCCACCCCCAACTTTATACATGCTAATGATAATACCGCCTTTTTTCTTCCCCACCCTTGTCCCTCCCTACCCTCCCATTCTCCCCAGTCTCTTTCCCTTTGGTAACTGTTAGTCCCTTCTTGGGTTCTGTGATTCTGCTGCTGTTTTGTTCCTTCAGTTTTCCTTTTGTTTTTATACTCCACAGATGAGTGAAATCATTTGGTATTCCTCTTTCTCTGCTTGGCTTATTTCACTGAGTATAATACCCTCTAGATCCATCCATGTTGTTGCAAATGGTAGGATTTGTTTTCTTCTTATGGCTGAATAATATTCCATTGTGTATATGTACCACATCTTCTGTATCCATTCATCTACTGATGGACACTTAGGTTGTTTCCATTTCTTGGCTATTGAAAATAGTGCTGCGATAAACATAGGTGTGCATCTGTCTTTTTCAAACTGGAGTGCTGCATCCTTAGGGTAAATTCCTAAAAGTGGAGTTCCTGGGTCAAATGGTATTTCTATTTTGAGCATTTTGAGGAACCCCCATATTGCTTTCCACAATGGTTAAACTAAATTACATTCCCACCAGCATCGTAGGAGGGTTCCCCTTTCTCGGCAACCTCGCCAACATTTGTTGTTGTTTGTCATTTGGATGGTGGCCATCCTTACTGGTGTGAGGTGATATCTCATTGTGGTTTTAATTTGCATTTCTCTGATAACTAGAGATGCGGATCATGTGTCTATTGGCCATCTGAATTTCTTCTTTCGAGAACTGTCTGTTCAGCTCCTCTGCCCATTTTTTAATTTTATTATTTGCTTTTTGTTTGTTGAGGTGTGTGAGCTCTTTATATATTTTGGATGTCAACCCTTTAGCAGATCTTTCATTTACGAATATATTCTCCCATACTGTAGGGTACCTTTTTGTTCTATTGATGGCATCCTTTACTGTACAGAAGCTTTTCAGCTTGATATAGTCCCACTTGTTCATTTTTGCTTTTGTTTTCCTTGCCTGGGGAGATATATTCATGAAGAAGTCACTAATGTTCACATCCAAGAAATTTTTGCCTATGTTTTTTTCTAAGAGTTTTATGGTTTCATGACTTACATTCAGGTCTTTGATCCATTTCAAATTTACTTTTGTGTATGGGGTTAGACAGTGATCCAGTTTAATTCTCTTACATGTAGCTGTCCAGTTCTCCCAGTACCATCTGTTGAAGAGACTGTCATTTCGCCATTGTATGTCCATGGCTCCTTTATCAAATATTAATTGACCATATATGTTTGGGTTAATGTCTGGAGTCTCTAATCTATTCCACTGGTCTGTGGTTCTGTTCTTGTGCCAGTACCAAATTGTCTTGATTACTGTGGCTTTGTAGTAGAGCTTGAAGTTGGGGAGTGAAATCCCCGCCACTTTATTCTTCTTTCTCAGGATTGCTTTGGCTATTCAGGGTCTTTGGTGTTTCCATATGAATTTTTGAACTATTTGTTCCAGTTCATTGAAGAATGTTGCTGGTAATTTGATAGGGATTGCATCAAATCTGTATATTGCTTTGGGCAGGATGGCCATTATGACAATATTAATTCTTCCTAGCCAGGAGCATGGGATGAGTTTCCATTTGTTAGTGACCTCTTTAATTTCTCTTAAGAGTGTCTTATAGTTTTCAGGGTATAGGTCTTTAACTTCCTTGGTTAGGTTTATTCCCAGGTATTTTATTCTTTTGGATGCAATTGTGAATGGAATTGTTTTCCTGATTTCTCTTTCTATTAGTTCATTGTTAGTGTATAGGAAAGCCACAGATTTCTGTGTGTTAATTTTGTATCCTGCAACTTTGCTGAATTCTGATATTAGTTCTAGTAATTTTGGAGTGGAGTCTTTAGGGTTTTTTATATACAATATCATGTCATCAGCAAATAGTGACAGTTTAACTTCTTGTCTACCAATCTGGATTCCTTGTATTTCTTTGTTTTGTCTGATTGCCATGGCTAGGACCTCCATTACTATGTTATATAACAGTTGGGAGAGTGGGCATTCCTGTCTTGTTCCCGATCTCAGAGGAAAAGCTTCCAGCTTCTCGCTGTTCAGTATGATGTTATCTTTGTGGTTATCATATATGGCCTTTATTATGTTGAGGTACTTGCCCTCTATTCCCATTTTGCTGAGAGTTTTTAACATGAATGGATGTTGAACTTTGTCAAATGCTTTTTCAGCATCTATGGAGATGATCATGTGGTTTTTGTCTTTCTTTTTGTTGATGTGGTGGATGATGTTGATGGACTTTCGAATGTTGTACCATTATTGCATCCCTGGGATGAATCCCACTTGGTCGTGGTATATGATCCTTTTGATATATTTTTGAATTCGGTTTGCTAATATTTTGTTGAGTATTTTTGCATCTACGTTCATCAGGGATATTGGTCTGTAATTTTCTTTTTTGGTGGGGTCTTTGCCTGGTTTTGGTATTAGGGTGATGTTGTCTTCATAGAATGAGTTTGGGAGTATTCCCTCCTCTTCTATTTTTTGGAAAACTTTAAGGAGAATGGGTATTTGATATTCTCTGTATGTCTGATAAAATTCCGAGGTAAATTTTTCTGGCCCGGGGTTTTTTTTCTTGCATAGTTTTTTTATTACTGCGTCAATTTCTTTGCTGGTAATTGGTTTGTTTAGATTCTGTGTTTCTTCCTTAGTGAGTCTGGGAAGGTTGTGTTTTTCTAGGAAGTTGTCCATTTCTTCTAGGTTTTTTAGCTTCTTAGCATATAGGTTTTCATAGTAGTCTCTAATAATTCTTTGTAGTTCTGTTGGGTCTGTCGTGATGTTTCCTTTCTCGTTTCTGATTCTGTTGATGTGTGTTGATTCTCTTTTTCTCTTAATAAGTCTAGCTGGAGGCTTATCTATTTTGTTTATTCTCTCAAAGAACCAGCTCTTGGTTTCATTGATTTTTTCTATTGTTTTATTCTTCTCAATTTTGTTTATTTCTTCTCTGATCTTTATTATGTCCCTCCTTCTGCTGACTTTAGGCCTCATTTGTTCTTCTTTTTCCAATTTTGATAATTGTGATGTTAGACTATTCATTTGGGTTTGTTCTTCCTTCTTTAAATATGCCTGGATTGCTATATACTTTCCTCTTATGACTGCTTTCACTGCCTCCCACAGAAGTTGGGGCTTTGTGTTGTTGTTGTCATTTGTTTCCATATATTGCTGGATCTCCATTTTAATTTGGTCATTGATCCATTGATTATTTAGCAGCCTGTTGTTAAGCCTCCATGTGTTTGTGAGCCTTTTTGCTTTCTTTGCACAATTTATTTCTAGTTTTATCCCTTTGTGGTCTGAAAAGTTGGTTGGTAGGATTTCAATCTTTTTGAATTTACTGAGGCTCTTTTTGTGGCCTAGTATGTGGTCTATTCTGGAGATTGTTCCATGTGCACTTGAGAAGAATGTGTATCCTGTTGCTTTTGGGTGTAGAGTTCTATAGATATCTATTAGGTCCATCTGTTCTAATGTGTTGTTCAGTGCCTCTGTGTCCTTACTTATTTTCTGTCTGGTGTATCTCTCCTTTGTAGTGAATGGTGTGTTGAAGTCTCCTAAAATGAATGCATTGCATTCTATTTCCTCCTTTAGTTCTGTTAGTATTAGTTTCACATATGCTGGTGCTACTGTGTTGGGTGCATATATATTTATAGTGGTTATATCCTCTTGTTGGACTGAGCCCTTTATAATTATGTAATGTCCTTCTTTATCTCTTGTTACTTTCTTTGTTTTGAAGTCTATTTTGTCTGATACTAGTATTGCAACACCTGCTTTTTTCTCCCTATAGTTTGCATGAAATATCTTTTTCCATCCCTTGACTTTTAGTCTGTGCATGTCTTTGGGTTTGAGGTGAGTCTCTTGTAGGCAGCATATAGATGGGTCTTACTTTTTTATCCATTCTATTACTCTGTGTCTTGATTGGTGTATTCAGTCCATTTACATTTAGGGTGATTATTGAAAGATATGTACTTATTGCCATTGCAGGCTTTAAGTTTGTGGTTACCAAAGGATCAAGATTAGCTTCTTTACTATCTTACTGTCTAATTTAACTCACTTATTGAGCTATTATAAACACGGTCTGATGATTCTTTATTTCTCTCCCTTCTTATTCCTCCTCCTCCAATCTTCATATGTTGGGTGTTTTTTTCTGTGCTCTTTTTAGGAGTGTTCCCATCTAGAGCAGTCCCTCTAAGATACCCTGTAGAGGTGGTTTGTGGGAGGCAAATTCCCTCAACTTTTGCTTGTCTGGGAATTGTTTAATCTCTCCTTCATATTTAAATGATAATCGTGCTGGATACAGTATTCTTGGTCCAAGGCCCTTCTCTTTCATTGCATTAAATATATCATGCCATTCTCTTCTGGCCTGTAAGGTTTCTGTTGAGAAATCTGATGATAGCTTGATGGGTTTTCCTTTGTAGGTGACCTTTTTTTTTTTCTCTCTGGCTGCCTTTAATACTCCGTCCTTGTCTTTGATCTTTGCCATTTTAATTATTATGTGTCTTGTTGTTGCCCTGCTTGCGTCCCTTTTCATGGGAGTTCTGTGTGTTTCTGTGGTCTGAGAGGCCATTTCCTCCCCTAGTTTGGGGAAGTTTTCAGCAATCATTTCTTCAAAGACACTTTCTATCCCTTTTTCTCTCTCTTCTTCTGGTACTCCTATGATGTGAATATTGTTCCTTTTGGATTGGTCACACAGTTCTCTTAATATTCTTTCATCCCGGAGACCCTTTTTTTTTTCTTTCCTTCCTGGTTTCTTTTTTTTAAAATTTATTTATCTTTACTTTTTTTAAGAACATTATGTTTCCTAGGCTCTCCCCTACACCAAGTTCCCCCCAACAAACCCCATTACAGTCACTGTCCATCAGCATAGCAAGACACTGTAGAATCACTACTTGTCTTCTCTGTGTTGCAAAGCCCTCCCCTTTCTCCCACCCCCAACTTTATACATGCTAATGATAATACCGCCTTTTTTCTTCCCCACCCTTGTCCCTCCCTACCCTCCCATTCTCCCCAGTCTCTTTCCCTTTGGTAACTGTTAGTCCCTTCTTGGGTTCTGTGATTCTGCTGCTGTTTTGTTCCTTCAGTTTTCCTTTTGTTTTTATACTCCACAGATGAGTGAAATCATTTGGTATTCCTCTTTCTCTGCTTGGCTTATTTCACTGAGTATAATACCCTCTAGATCCATCCATGTTGTTGCAAATGGTAGGATTTGTTTTCTTCTTATGGCTGAATAATATTCCATTGTGTATATGTACCACATCTTCTGTATCCATTCATCTACTGATGGACACTTAGGTTGTTTCCATTTCTTGGCTATTGAAAATAGTGCTGCGATAAACATAGGTGTGCATCTGTCTTTTTCAAACTGGAGTGCTGCATCCTTAGGGTAAATTCCTAAAAGTGGAGTTCCTGGGTCAAATGGTATTTCTATTTTGAGCATTTTGAGGAACCTCCATATTGCTTTCCACAATGGTTAAACTAAATTACATTCCCACCAGCATCGTAGGAGGGTTCCCCTTTCTCGGCAACCTCGCCAACATTTGTTGTTGTTTGTCATTTGGATGGTGGCCATCCTTACTGGTGTGAGGTGATATCTCATTGTGGTTTTAATTTGCATTTCTCTGATAACTAGAGATGCGGATCATGTGTCTATTGGCCATCTGAATTTCTTCTTTCGAGAACTGTCTGTTCAGCTCCTCTGCCCATTTTTTAATTTTATTATTTGCTTTTTGTTTGTTGAGGTGTGTGAGCTCTTTATATATTTTGGATGTCAACCCTTTAGCAGATCTTTCATTTACGAATATATTCTCCCATACTGTAGGGTACCTTTTTGTTCTATTGATGGCATCCTTTACTGTACAGAAGCTTTTCAGCTTGATATAGTCCCACTTGTTCATTTTTGCTTTTGTTTTCCTTGCCCGGGGAGATATATTCATGAAGAAGTCACTAATGTTCACATCCAAGAAATTTTTGCCTATGTTTTTTTCTAAGAGTTTTATGGTTTCATGACTTACATTCAGGTCTTTGATCCATTTCAAATTTACTTTTGTGTATGGGGTTAGACAGTGATCCAGTTTAATTCTCTTACATGTAGCTGTCCAGTTCTCCCAGTACCATCTGTTGAAGAGACTGTCATTTCGCCATTGTATGTCCATGGCTCCTTTATCAAATATTAATTGACCATATATGTTTGGGTTAATGTCTGGAGTCTCTAATCTATTCCACTGGTCTGTGGTTCTGTTCTTGTGCCAGTACCAAATTGTCTTGATTACTGTGGCTTTGTAGTAGAGCTTGAAGTTGGGGAGTGAAATCCCCGCCACTTTATTCTTCTTTCTCAGGATTGCTTTGGCTATTCAGGGTCTTTGGTGTTTCCATATGAATTTTTGAACTATTTGTTCCAGTTCATTGAAGAATGTTGCTGGTAATTTGATAGGGATTGCATCAAATCTGTATATTGCTTTGGGCAGGATGGCCATTATGACAATATTAATTCTTCCTAGCCAGGAGCATGGGATGAGTTTCCATTTGTTAGTGACCTCTTTAATTTCTCTTAAGAGTGTCTTATAGTTTTCAGGGTATAGGTCTTTAACTTCCTTGGTTAGGTTTATTCCCAGGTATTTTATTCTTTTGGATGCAATTGTGAATGGAATTGTTTTCCTGATTTCTCTTTCTATTAGTTCATTGTTAGTGTATAGGAAAGCCACAGATTTCTGTGTGTTAATTTTGTATCCTGCAACTTTGCTGAATTCTGATATTAGTTCTAGTAATTTTGGAGTGGAGTCTTTAGGGTTTTTTATATACAATATCATGTCATCAGCAAATAGTGACAGTTTAACTTCTTGTCTACCAATCTGGATTCCTTGTATTTCTTTGTTTTGTCTGATTGCCATGGCTAGGACCTCCATTACTATGTTATATAACAGTTGGGAGAGTGGGCATTCCTGTCTTGTTCCCGATCTCAGAGGAAAAGCTTCCAGCTTCTCGCTGTTCAGTATGATGTTATCTTTGTGGTTATCATATATGGCCTTTATTATGTTGAGGTACTTGCCCTCTATTCCCATTTTGCTGAGAGTTTTTAACATGAATGGATGTTGAACTTTGTCAAATGCTTTTTCAGCATCTATGGAGATGATCATGTGGTTTTTGTCTTTCTTTTTGTTGATGTGGTGGATGATGTTGATGGACTTTCGAATGTTGTACCATTATTGCATCCCTGGGATGAATCCCACTTGGTCGTGGTATATGATCCTTTTGATATATTTTTGAATTCGGTTTGCTAATATTTTGTTGAGTATTTTTGCATCTACGTTCATCAGGGATATTGGTCTGTAATTTTCTTTTTTGGTGGGGTCTTTGCCTGGTTTTGGTATTAGGGTGATGTTGTCTTCATAGAATGAGTTTGGGAGTATTCCCTCCTCTTCTATTTTTTGGAAAACTTTAAGGAGAATGGGTATTTGATATTCTCTGTATGTCTGATAAAATTCCGAGGTAAATTTTTCTGGCCCGGGGTTTTTTTTCTTGCATAGTTTTTTTATTACTGCGTCAATTTCTTTGCTGGTAATTGGTTTGTTTAGATTCTGTGTTTCTTCCTTAGTGAGTCTGGGAAGGTTGTGTTTTTCTAGGAAGTTGTCCATTTCTTCTAGGTTTTTTAGCTTCTTAGCATATAGGTTTTCATAGTAGTCTCTAATAATTCTTTGTAGTTCTGTTGGGTCTGTCGTGATGTTTCCTTTCTCGTTTCTGATTCTGTTGATGTGTGTTGATTCTCTTTTTCTCTTAATAAGTCTAGCTGGAGGCTTATCTATTTTGTTTATTCTCTCAAAGAACCAGCTCTTGGTTTCATTGATTTTTTCTATTGTTTTATTCTTCTCAATTTTGTTTATTTCTTCTCTGATCTTTATTATGTCCCTCCTTCTGCTGACTTTAGGCCTCATTTGTTCTTCTTTTTCCAATTTTGATAATTGTGATGTTAGACTATTCATTTGGGTTTGTTCTTCCTTCTTTAAATATGCCTGGATTGCTATATACTTTCCTCTTATGACTGCTTTCACTGCCTCCCACAGAAGTTGGGGCTTTGTGTTGTTGTTGTCATTTGTTTCCATATATTGCTGGATCTCCATTTTAATTTGGTCATTGATCCATTGATTATTTAGCAGCCTGTTGTTAAGCCTCCATGTGTTTGTGAGCCTTTTTGCTTTCTTTGCACAATTTATTTCTAGTTTTATCCCTTTGTGGTCTGAAAAGTTGGTTGGTAGGATTTCAATCTTTTTGAATTTACTGAGGCTCTTTTTGTGGCCTAGTATGTGGTCTATTCTGGAGATTGTTCCATGTGCACTTGAGAAGAATGTGTATCCTGTTGCTTTTGGGTGTAGAGTTCTATAGATATCTATTAGGTCCATCTGTTCTAATGTGTTGTTCAGTGCCTCTGTGTCCTTACTTATTTTCTGTCTGGTGTATCTCTCCTTTGTAGTGAATGGTGTGTTGAAGTCTCCTAAAATGAATGCATTGCATTCTATTTCCTCCTTTAGTTCTGTTAGTATTAGTTTCACATATGCTGGTGCTACTGTGTTGGGTGCATATATATTTATAGTGGTTATATCCTCTTGTTGGACTGAGCCCTTTATAATTATGTAATGTCCTTCTTTATCTCTTGTTACTTTCTTTGTTTTGAAGTCTATTTTGTCTGATACTAGTATTGCAACACCTGCTTTTTTCTCCCTATAGTTTGCATGAAATATCTTTTTCCATCCCTTGACTTTTAGTCTGTGCATATCTTTGGGTTTGAGGTGAGTCTCTTGTAGGCAGCATATAGATGGGTCTTACTTTTTTATCCATTCTATTACTCTGTGTCTTGATTGGTGTATTCAGTCCATTTACATTTAGGGTGATTATTGAAAGATATGTACTTATTGCCATTGCAGGCTTTAAGTTTGTGGTTACCAAAGGATCAAGATTAGCTTCTTTACTATCTTACTGTCTAATTTAACTCACTTATTGAGCTATTATAAACACGGTCTGATGATTCTTTATTTCTCTCCCTTCTTATTCCTCCTCCTCCAATCTTCATATGTTGGGTGTTTTTTTCTGTGCTCTTTTTAGGAGTGTTCCCATCTAGAGCAGTCCCTCTAAGATACCCTGTAGAGGTGGTTTGTGGGAGGCAAATTCCCTCAACTTTTGCTTGTCTGGGAATTGTTTAATCTCTCCTTCATATTTAAATGATAATCGTGCTGGATACAGTATTCTTGGTCCAAGGCCCTTCTCTTTCATTGCATTAAATATATCATGCCATTCTCTTCTGGCCTGTAAGGTTTCTGTTGAGAAATCTGATGATAGCTTGATGGGTTTTCCTTTGTAGGTGACCTTTTTTTTTTTCTCTCTGGCTGCCTTTAATACTCCGTCCTTGTCTTTGATCTTTGCCATTTTAATTATTATGTGTCTTGTTGTTGCCCTGCTTGCGTCCCTTTTCATGGGAGTTCTGTGTGTTTCTGTGGTCTGAGAGGCCATTTCCTCCCCTAGTTTGGGGAAGTTTTCAGCAATCATTTCTTCAAAGACACTTTCTATCCCTTTTTCTCTCTCTTCTTCTGGTACTCCTATGATGTGAATATTGTTCCTTTTGGATTGGTCACACAGTTCTCTTAATATTCTTTCATCCCGGAGACCCTTTTTTTTTTCTTTCCTTCCTGGTTTCTTTTTTTTAAAATTTATTTATCTTTACTTTTTTTAAGAACATTATGTTTCCTAGGCTCTCCCCTACACCAAGTTCCCCCCAACAAACCCCATTACAGTCACTGTCCATCAGCATAGCAAGACACTGTAGAATCACTACTTGTCTTCTCTGTGTTGCAAAGCCCTCCCCTTTCTCCCACCCCCAACTTTATACATGCTAATGATAATACCGCCTTTTTTCTTCCCCACCCTTGTCCCTCCCTACCCTCCCATTCTCCCCAGTCTCTTTCCCTTTGGTAACTGTTAGTCCCTTCTTGGGTTCTGTGATTCTGCTGCTGTTTTGTTCCTTCAGTTTTCCTTTTGTTTTTATACTCCACAGATGAGTGAAATCATTTGGTATTCCTCTTTCTCTGCTTGGCTTATTTCACTGAGTATAATACCCTCTAGATCCATCCATGTTGTTGCAAATGGTAGGATTTGTTTTCTTCTTATGGCTGAATAATATTCCATTGTGTATATGTACCACATCTTCTGTATCCATTCATCTACTGATGGACACTTAGGTTGTTTCCATTTCTTGGCTATTGAAAATAGTGCTGCGATAAACATAGGTGTGCATCTGTCTTTTTCAAACTGGAGTGCTGCATCCTTAGGGTAAATTCCTAAAAGTGGAGTTCCTGGGTCAAATGGTATTTCTATTTTGAGCATTTTGAGGAACCTCCATATTGCTTTCCACAATGGTTAAACTAAATTACATTCCCACCAGCATTGTAGGAGGGTTCCCCTTTCTCGGCAACCTCGCCAACATTTGTTGTTGTTTGTCATTTGGATGGTGGCCATCCTTACTGGTGTGAGGTGATATCTCATTGTGGTTTTAATTTGCATTTCTCTGATAACTAGAGATGCGGATCATGTGTCTATTGGCCATCTGAATTTCTTCTTTCGAGAACTGTCTGTTCAGCTCCTCTTCCCATTTTTTAATTTTATTATTTGCTTTTTGTTTGTTGAGGTGTGTGAGCTCTTTATATATTTTGGATGTCAACCCTTTAGCAGATCTTTCATTTACGAATATATTCTCCCATACTGTAGGGTACCTTTTTGTTCTATTGATGGCATCCTTTACTGTACAGAAGCTTTTCAGCTTGATATAGTCCCACTTGTTCATTTTTGCTTTTGTTTTCCTTGCCCGGGGAGATATATTCATGAAGAAGTCACTAATGTTCACATCCAAGAAATTTTTGCCTATGTTTTTTTCTAAGAGTTTTATGGTTTCATGACTTACATTCAGGTCTTTGATCCATTTCAAATTTACTTTTGTGTATGGGGTTAGACAGTGATCCAGTTTAATTCTCTTACATGTAGCTGTCCAGTTCTCCCAGTACCATCTGTTGAAGAGACTGTCATTTCGCCATTGTATGTCCATGGCTCCTTTATCAAATATTAATTGACCATATATGTTTGGGTTAATGTCTGGAGTCTCTAATCTATTCCACTGGTCTGTGGTTCTGTTCTTGTGCCAGTACCAAATTGTCTTGATTACTGTGGCTTTGTAGTAGAGCTTGAAGTTGGGGAGTGAAATCCCCGCCACTTTATTCTTCTTTCTCAGGATTGCTTTGGCTATTCAGGGTCTTTGGTGTTTCCATATGAATTTTTGAACTATTTGTTCCAGTTCATTGAAGAATGTTGCTGGTAATTTGATAGGGATTGCATCAAATCTGTATATTGCTTTGGGCAGGATGGCCATTATGACAATATTAATTCTTCCTAGCCAGGAGCATGGGATGAGTTTCCATTTGTTAGTGACCTCTTTAATTTCTCTTAAGAGTGTCTTATAGTTTTCAGGGTATAGGTCTTTAACTTCCTTGGTTAGGTTTATTCCCAGGTATTTTATTCTTTTGGATGCAATTGTGAATGGAATTGTTTTCCTGATTTCTCTTTCTATTAGTTCATTGTTAGTGTATAGGAAAGCCACAGATTTCTGTGTGTTAATTTTGTATCCTGCAACTTTGCTGAATTCTGATATTAGTTCTAGTAATTTTGGAGTGGAGTCTTTAGGGTTTTTTATATACAATATCATGTCATCAGCAAATAGTGACAGTTTAACTTCTTGTCTACCAATCTGGATTCCTTGTATTTCTTTGTTTTGTCTGATTGCCATGGCTAGGACCTCCATTACTATGTTATATAACAGTTGGGAGAGTGGGCATTCCTGTCTTGTTCCCGATCTCAGAGGAAAAGCTTCCAGCTTCTCGCTGTTCAGTATGATGTTATCTTTGTGGTTATCATATATGGCCTTTATTATGTTGAGGTACTTGCCCTCTATTCCCATTTTGCTGAGAGTTTTTAACATGAATGGATGTTGAACTTTGTCAAATGCTTTTTCAGCATCTATGGAGATGATCATGTGGTTTTTGTCTTTCTTTTTGTTGATGTGGTGGATGATGTTGATGGACTTTCGAATGTTGTACCATTATTGCATCCCTGGGATGAATCCCACTTGGTCGTGGTATATGATCCTTTTGATATATTTTTGAATTCGGTTTGCTAATATTTTGTTGAGTATTTTTGCATCTACGTTCATCAGGGATATTGGTCTGTAATTTTCTTTTTTGGTGGGGTCTTTGCCTGGTTTTGGTATTAGGGTGATGTTGTCTTCATAGAATGAGTTTGGGAGTATTCCCTCCTCTTCTATTTTTTGGAAAACTTTAAGGAGAATGGGTATTTGATATTCTCTGTATGTCTGATAAAATTCCGAGGTAAATTTTTCTGGCCCGGGGTTTTTTTTTCTTGCATAGTTTTTTTATTACTGCGTCAATTTCTTTGCTGGTAATTGGTTTGTTTAGATTCTGTGTTTCTTCCTTAGTGAGTCTGGGAAGGTTGTGTTTTTCTAGGAAGTTGTCCATTTCTTCTAGGTTTTTTAGCTTCTTAGCATATAGGTTTTCATAGTAGTCTCTAATAATTCTTTGTAGTTCTGTTGGGTCTGTCGTGATGTTTCCTTTCTCGTTTCTGATTCTGTTGATGTGTGTTGATTCTCTTTTTCTCTTAATAAGTCTAGCTGGAGGCTTATCTATTTTGTTTATTCTCTCAAAGAACCAGCTCTTGGTTTCATTGATTTTTTCTATTGTTTTATTCTTCTCAATTTTGTTTATTTCTTCTCTGATCTTTATTATGTCCCTCCTTCTGCTGACTTTAGGCCTCATTTGTTCTTCTTTTTCCAATTTTGATAATTGTGATGTTAGACTATTCATTTGGGTTTGTTCTTCCTTCTTTAAATATGCCTGGATTGCTATATACTTTCCTCTTATGACTGCTTTCACTGCCTCCCACAGAAGTTGGGGCTTTGTGTTGTTGTTGTCATTTGTTTCCATATATTGCTGGATCTCCATTTTAATTTGGTCATTGATCCATTGATTATTTAGCAGCCTGTTGTTAAGCCTCCATGTGTTTGTGAGCCTTTTTGCTTTCTTTGCACAATTTATTTCTAGTTTTATCCCTTTGTGGTCTGAAAAGTTGGTTGGTAGGATTTCAATCTTTTTGAATTTACTGAGGCTCTTTTTGTGGCCTAGTATGTGGTCTATTCTGGAGATTGTTCCATGTGCACTTGAGAAGAATGTGTATCCTGTTGCTTTTGGGTGTAGAGTTCTATAGATATCTATTAGGTCCATCTGTTCTAATGTGTTGTTCAGTGCCTCTGTGTCCTTACTTATTTTCTGTCTGGTGTATCTCTCCTTTGTAGTGAATGGTGTGTTGAAGTCTCCTAAAATGAATGCATTGCATTCTATTTCCTCCTTTAGTTCTGTTAGTATTAGTTTCACATATGCTGGTGCTACTGTGTTGGGTGCATATATATTTATAGTGGTTATATCCTCTTGTTGGACTGAGCCCTTTATAATTATGTAATGTCCTTCTTTATCTCTTGTTACTTTCTTTGTTTTGAAGTCTATTTTGTCTGATACTAGTATTGCAACACCTGCTTTTTTCTCCCTATAGTTTGCATGAAATATCTTTTTCCATCCCTTGACTTTTAGTCTGTGCATGTCTTTGGGTTTGAGGTGAGTCTCTTGTAGGCAGCATATAGATGGGTCTTACTTTTTTATCCATTCTATTACTCTGTGTCTTGATTGGTGTATTCAGTCCATTTACATTTAGGGTGATTATTGAAAGATATGTACTTATTGCCATTGCAGGCTTTAAGTTTGTGGTTACCAAAGGATCAAGATTAGCTTCTTTACTATCTTACTGTCTAATTTAACTCACTTATTGAGCTATTATAAACACGGTCTGATGATTCTTTATTTCTCTCCCTTCTTATTCCTCCTCCTCCAATCTTCATATGTTGGGTGTTTTTTTCTGTGCTCTTTTTAGGAGTGTTCCCATCTAGAGCAGTCCCTCTAAGATACCCTGTAGAGGTGGTTTGTGGGAGGCAAATTCCCTCAACTTTTGCTTGTCTGGGAATTGTTTAATCTCTCCTTCATATTTAAATGATAATCGTGCTGGATACAGTATTCTTGGTCCAAGGCCCTTCTCTTTCATTGCATTAAATATATCATGCCATTCTCTTCTGGCCTGTAAGGTTTCTGTTGAGAAATCTGATGATAGCTTGATGGGTTTTCCTTTGTAGGTGACCTTTTTTTTTTTCTCTCTGGCTGCCTTTAATACTCCGTCCTTGTCTTTGATCTTTGCCATTTTAATTATTATGTGTCTTGTTGTTGCCCTGCTTGCATCCCTTTTCATGGGAGTTCTGTGTGTTTCTGTGGTCTGAGAGGCCATTTCCTCCCCTAGTTTGGGGAAGTTTTCAGCAATCATTTCTTCAAAGACACTTTCTATCCCTTTTTCTCTCTCTTCTTCTGGTACTCCTATGATGTGAATATTGTTCCTTTTGGATTGGTCACACAGTTCTCTTAATATTCTTTCATCCCGGAGACCCTTTTTTTTTTCTTTCCTTCCTGGTTTCTTTTTTTTAAAATTTATTTATCTTTACTTTTTTTAAGAACATTATGTTTCCTAGGCTCTCCCCTACACCAAGTTCCCCCCAACAAACCCCATTACAGTCACTGTCCATCAGCATAGCAAGACACTGTAGAATCACTACTTGTCTTCTCTGTGTTGCAAAGCCCTCCCCTTTCTCCCACCCCCAACTTTATACATGCTAATGATAATACCGCCTTTTTTCTTCCCCACCCTTGTCCCTCCCTACCCTCCTATTCTCCCCAGTCTCTTTCCCTTTGGTAACTGTTAGTCCCTTCTTGGGTTCTGTGATTCTGCTGCTGTTTTGTTCCTTCAGTTTTCCTTTTGTTTTTATACTCCACAGATGAGTGAAATCATTTGGTATTCCTCTTTCTCTGCTTGGCTTATTTCACTGAGTATAATACCCTCTAGATCCATCCATGTTGTTGCAAATGGTAGGATTTGTTTTCTTCTTATGGCTGAATAATATTCCATTGTGTATATGTACCACATCTTCTGTATCCATTCATCTACTGATGGACACTTAGGTTGTTTCCATTTCTTGGCTATTGAAAATAGTGCTGCGATAAACATAGGTGTGCATCTGTCTTTTTCAAACTGGAGTGCTGCATCCTTAGGGTAAATTCCTAAAAGTGGAGTTCCTGGGTCAAATGGTATTTCTATTTTGAGCATTTTGAGGAACCTCCATATTGCTTTCCACAATGGTTAAACTAAATTACATTCCCACCAGCATCGTAGGAGGGTTCCCCTTTCTCGGCAACCTCGCCAACATTTGTTGTTGTTTGTCATTTGGATGGTGGCCATCCTTACTGGTGTGAGGTGATATCTCATTGTGGTTTTAATTTGCATTTCTCTGATAACTAGAGATGCGGATCATGTGTCTATTGGCCATCTGAATTTCTTCTTTCGAGAACTGTCTGTTCAGCTCCTCTGCCCATTTTTTAATTTTATTATTTGCTTTTTGTTTGTTGAGGTGTGTGAGCTCTTTATATATTTTGGATGTCAACCCTTTAGCAGATCTTTCATTTACGAATATATTCTCCCATACTGTAGGGTACCTTTTTGTTCTATTGATGGCATCCTTTACTGTACAGAAGCTTTTCAGCTTGATATAGTCCCACTTGTTCATTTTTGCTTTTGTTTTCCTTGCCCGGGGAGATATATTCATGAAGAAGTCACTAATGTTCACATCCAAGAAATTTTTGCCTATGTTTTTTTCTAAGAGTTTTATGGTTTCATGACTTACATTCAGGTCTTTGATCCATTTCAAATTTACTTTTGTGTATGGGGTTAGACAGTGATCCAGTTTAATTCTCTTACATGTAGCTGTCCAGTTCTCCCAGTACCATCTGTTGAAGAGACTGTCATTTCGCCATTGTATGTCCATGGCTCCTTTATCAAATATTAATTGACCATATATGTTTGGGTTAATGTCTGGAGTCTCTAATCTATTCCACTGGTCTGTGGTTCTGTTCTTGTGCCAGTACCAAATTGTCTTGATTACTGTGGCTTTGTAGTAGAGCTTGAAGTTGGGGAGTGAAATCCCCGCCACTTTATTCTTCTTTCTCAGGATTGCTTTGGCTATTCAGGGTCTTTGGTGTTTCCATATGAATTTTTGAACTATTTGTTCCAGTTCATTGAAGAATGTTGCTGGTAATTTGATAGGGATTGCATCAAATCTGTATATTGCTTTGGGCAGGATGGCCATTATGACAATATTAATTCTTCCTAGCCAGGAGCATGGGATGAGTTTCCATTTGTTAGTGACCTCTTTAATTTCTCTTAAGAGTGTCTTATAGTTTTCAGGGTATAGGTCTTTAACTTCCTTGGTTAGGTTTATTCCCAGGTATTTTATTCTTTTGGATGCAATTGTGAATGGAATTGTTTTCCTGATTTCTCTTTCTATTAGTTCATTGTTAGTGTATAGGAAAGCCACAGATTTCTGTGTGTTAATTTTGTATCCTGCAACTTTGCTGAATTCTGATATTAGTTCTAGTAATTTTGGAGTGGAGTCTTTAGGGTTTTTTATATACAATATCATGTCATCAGCAAATAGTGACAGTTTAACTTCTTGTCTACCAATCTGGATTCCTTGTATTTCTTTGTTTTGTCTGATTGCCATGGCTAGGACCTCCATTACTATGTTATATAACAGTTGGGAGAGTGGGCATTCCTGTCTTGTTCCCGATCTCAGAGGAAAAGCTTCCAGCTTCTCGCTGTTCAGTATGATGTTATCTTTGTGGTTATCATATATGGCCTTTATTATGTTGAGGTACTTGCCCTCTATTCCCATTTTGCTGAGAGTTTTTAACATGAATGGATGTTGAACTTTGTCAAATGCTTTTTCAGCATCTATGGAGATGATCATGTGGTTTTTGTCTTTCTTTTTGTTGATGTGGTGGATGATGTTGATGGACTTTCGAATGTTGTACCATTATTGCATCCCTGGGATGAATCCCACTTGGTCGTGGTATATGATCCTTTTGATATATTTTTGAATTCGGTTTGCTAATATTTTGTTGAGTATTTTTGCATCTACGTTCATCAGGGATATTGGTCTGTAATTTTCTTTTTTGGTGGGGTCTTTGCCTGGTTTTGGTATTAGGGTGATGTTGTCTTCATAGAATGAGTTTGGGAGTATTCCCTCCTCTTCTATTTTTTGGAAAACTTTAAGGAGAATGGGTATTTGATATTCTCTGTATGTCTGATAAAATTCCGAGGTAAATTTTTCTGGCCCGGGGTTTTTTTTCTTGCATAGTTTTTTTATTACTGCGTCAATTTCTTTGCTGGTAATTGGTTTGTTTAGATTCTGTGTTTCTTCCTTAGTGAGTCTGGGAAGGTTGTGTTTTTCTAGGAAGTTGTCCATTTCTTCTAGGTTTTTTAGCTTCTTAGCATATAGGTTTTCATAGTAGTCTCTAATAATTCTTTGTAGTTCTGTTGGGTCTGTCGTGATGTTTCCTTTCTCGTTTCTGATTCTGTTGATGTGTGTTGATTCTCTTTTTCTCTTAATAAGTCTAGCTGGAGGCTTATCTATTTTGTTTATTCTCTCAAAGAACCAGCTCTTGGTTTCATTGATTTTTTCTATTGTTTTATTCTTCTCAATTTTGTTTATTTCTTCTCTGATCTTTATTATGTCCCTCCTTCTGCTGACTTTAGGCCTCATTTGTTCTTCTTTTTCCAATTTTGATAATTGTGATGTTAGACTATTCATTTGGGTTTGTTCTTCCTTCTTTAAATATGCCTGGATTGCTATATACTTTCCTCTTATGACTGCTTTCACTGCCTCCCACAGAAGTTGGGGCTTTGTGTTGTTGTTGTCATTTGTTTCCATATATTGCTGGATCTCCATTTTAATTTGGTCATTGATCCATTGATTATTTAGCAGCCTGTTGTTAAGCCTCCATGTGTTTGTGAGCCTTTTTGCTTTCTTTGCACAATTTATTTCTAGTTTTATCCCTTTGTGGTCTGAAAAGTTGGTTGGTAGGATTTCAATCTTTTTGAATTTACTGAGGCTCTTTTTGTGGCCTAGTATGTGGTCTATTCTGGAGATTGTTCCATGTGCACTTGAGAAGAATGTGTATCCTGTTGCTTTTGGGTGTAGAGTTCTATAGATATCTATTAGGTCCATCTGTTCTAATGTGTTGTTCAGTGCCTCTGTGTCCTTACTTATTTTCTGTCTGGTGTATCTCTCCTTTGTAGTGAATGGTGTGTTGAAGTCTCCTAAAATGAATGCATTGCATTCTATTTCCTCCTTTAGTTCTGTTAGTATTAGTTTCACATATGCTGGTGCTACTGTGTTGGGTGCATATATATTTATAGTGGTTATATCCTCTTGTTGGACTGAGCCCTTTATAATTATGTAATGTCCTTCTTTATCTCTTGTTACTTTCTTTGTTTTGAAGTCTATTTTGTCTGATACTAGTATTGCAACACCTGCTTTTTTCTCCCTATAGTTTGCATGAAATATCTTTTTCCATCCCTTGACTTTTAGTCTGTGCATGTCTTTGGGTTTGAGGTGAGTCTCTTGTAGGCAGCATATAGATGGGTCTTACTTTTTTATCCATTCTATTACTCTGTGTCTTGATTGGTGTATTCAGTCCATTTACATTTAGGGTGATTATTGAAAGATATGTACTTATTGCCATTGCAGGCTTTAAGTTTGTGGTTACCAAAGGATCAAGATTAGCTTCTTTACTATCTTACTGTCTAATTTAACTCACTTATTGAGCTATTATAAACACGGTCTGATGATTCTTTATTTCTCTCCCTTCTTATTCCTCCTCCTCCAATCTTCATATGTTGGGTGTTTTTTTCTGTGCTCTTTTTAGGAGTGTTCCCATCTAGAGCAGTCCCTCTAAGATACCCTGTAGAGGTGGTTTGTGGGAGGCAAATTCCCTCAACTTTTGCTTGTCTGGGAATTGTTTAATCTCTCCTTCATATTTAAATGATAATCGTGCTGGATACAGTATTCTTGGTCCAAGGCCCTTCTCTTTCATTGCATTAAATATATCATGCCATTCTCTTCTGGCCTGTAAGGTTTCTGTTGAGAAATCTGATGATAGCTTGATGGGTTTTCCTTTGTAGGTGACCTTTTTTTTTTTCTCTCTGGCTGCCTTTAATACTCCGTCCTTGTCTTTGATCTTTGCCATTTTAATTATTATGTGTCTTGTTGTTGCCCTGCTTGCATCCCTTTTCATGGGAGTTCTGTGTGTTTCTGTGGTCTGAGAGGCCATTTCCTCCCCTAGTTTGGGGAAGTTTTCAGCAATCATTTCTTCAAAGACACTTTCTATCCCTTTTTCTCTCTCTTCTTCTGGTACTCCTATGATGTGAATATTGTTCCTTTTGGATTGGTCACACAGTTCTCTTAATATTCTTTCATCCCGGAGACCCTTTTTTTTTTCTTTCCTTCCTGGTTTCTTTTTTTTAAAATTTATTTATCTTTACTTTTTTTAAGAACATTATGTTTCCTAGGCTCTCCCCTACACCAAGTTCCCCCCAACAAACCCCATTACAGTCACTGTCCATCAGCATAGCAAGACACTGTAGAATCACTACTTGTCTTCTCTGTGTTGCAAAGCCCTCCCCTTTCTCCCACCCCCAACTTTATACATGCTAATGATAATACCGCCTTTTTTCTTCCCCACCCTTGTCCCTCCCTACCCTCCCATTCTCCCCAGTCTCTTTCCCTTTGGTAACTGTTAGTCCCTTCTTGGGTTCTGTGATTCTGCTGCTGTTTTGTTCCTTCAGTTTTCCTTTTGTTTTTATACTCCACAGATGAGTGAAATCATTTGGTATTCCTCTTTCTCTGCTTGGCTTATTTCACTGAGTATAATACCCTCTAGATCCATCCATGTTGTTGCAAATGGTAGGATTTGTTTTCTTCTTATGGCTGAATAATATTCCATTGTGTATATGTACCACATCTTCTGTATCCATTCATCTACTGATGGACACTTAGGTTGTTTCCATTTCTTGGCTATTGAAAATAGTGCTGCGATAAACATAGGTGTGCATCTGTCTTTTTCAAACTGGAGTGCTGCATCCTTAGGGTAAATTCCTAAAAGTGGAGTTCCTGGGTCAAATGGTATTTCTATTTTGAGCATTTTGAGGAACCTCCATATTGCTTTCCACAATGGTTAAACTAAATTACATTCCCACCAGCATCGTAGGAGGGTTCCCCTTTCTCGGCAACCTCGCCAACATTTGTTGTTGTTTGTCATTTGGATGGTGGCCATCCTTACTGGTGTGAGGTGATATCTCATTGTGGTTTTAATTTGCATTTCTCTGATAACTAGAGATGCGGATCATGTGTCTATTGGCCATCTGAATTTCTTCTTTCGAGAACTGTCTGTTCAGCTCCTCTGCCCATTTTTTAATTTTATTATTTGCTTTTTGTTTGTTGAGGTGTGTGAGCTCTTTATATATTTTGGATGTCAACCCTTTAGCAGATCTTTCATTTACGAATATATTCTCCCATACTGTAGGGTACCTTTTTGTTCTATTGATGGCATCCTTTACTGTACAGAAGCTTTTCAGCTTGATATAGTCCCACTTGTTCATTTTTGCTTTTGTTTTCCTTGCCCGGGGAGATATATTCATGAAGAAGTCACTAATGTTCACATCCAAGAAATTTTTGCCTATGTTTTTTTCTAAGAGTTTTATGGTTTCATGACTTACATTCAGGTCTTTGATCCATTTCAAATTTACTTTTGTGTATGGGGTTAGACAGTGATCCAGTTTAATTCTCTTACATGTAGCTGTCCAGTTCTCCCAGTACCATCTGTTGAAGAGACTGTCATTTCGCCATTGTATGTCCATGGCTCCTTTATCAAATATTAATTGACCATATATGTTTGGGTTAATGTCTGGAGTCTCTAATCTATTCCACTGGTCTGTGGTTCTGTTCTTGTGCCAGTACCAAATTGTCTTGATTACTGTGGCTTTGTAGTAGAGCTTGAAGTTGGGGAGTGAAATCCCCGCCACTTTATTCTTCTTTCTCAGGATTGCTTTGGCTATTCAGGGTCTTTGGTGTTTCCATATGAATTTTTGAACTATTTGTTCCAGTTCATTGAAGAATGTTGCTGGTAATTTGATAGGGATTGCATCAAATCTGTATATTGCTTTGGGCAGGATGGCCATTATGACAATATTAATTCTTCCTAGCCAGGAGCATGGGATGAGTTTCCATTTGTTAGTGACCTCTTTAATTTCTCTTAAGAGTGTCTTATAGTTTTCAGGGTATAGGTCTTTAACTTCCTTGGTTAGGTTTATTCCCAGGTATTTTATTCTTTTGGATGCAATTGTGAATGGAATTGTTTTCCTGATTTCTCTTTCTATTAGTTCATTGTTAGTGTATAGGAAAGCCACAGATTTCTGTGTGTTAATTTTGTATCCTGCAACTTTGCTGAATTCTGATATTAGTTCTAGTAATTTTGGAGTGGAGTCTTTAGGGTTTTTTATATACAATATCATGTCATCAGCAAATAGTGACAGTTTAACTTCTTGTCTACCAATCTGGATTCCTTGTATTTCTTTGTTTTGTCTGATTGCCATGGCTAGGACCTCCATTACTATGTTATATAACAGTTGGGAGAGTGGGCATTCCTGTCTTGTTCCCGATCTCAGAGGAAAAGCTTCCAGCTTCTCGCTGTTCAGTATGATGTTATCTTTGTGGTTATCATATATGGCCTTTATTATGTTGAGGTACTTGCCCTCTATTCCCATTTTGCTGAGAGTTTTTAACATGAATGGATGTTGAACTTTGTCAAATGCTTTTTCAGCATCTATGGAGATGATCATGTGGTTTTTGTCTTTCTTTTTGTTGATGTGGTGGATGATGTTGATGGACTTTTGAATGTTGTACCATTATTGCATCCCTGGGATGAATCCCACTTGGTCGTGGTATATGATCCTTTTGATATATTTTTGAATTCGGTTTGCTAATATTTTGTTGAGTATTTTTGCATCTACGTTCATCAGGGATATTGGTCTGTAATTTTCTTTTTTGGTGGGGTCTTTGCCTGGTTTTGGTATTAGGGTGATGTTGTCTTCATAGAATGAGTTTGGGAGTATTCCCTCCTCTTCTATTTTTTGGAAAACTTTAAGGAGAATGGGTATTTGATATTCTCTGTATGTCTGATAAAATTCCGAGGTAAATTTTTCTGGCCCGGGGTTTTTTTTCTTGCATAGTTTTTTTATTACTGCGTCAATTTCTTTGCTGGTAATTGGTTTGTTTAGATTCTGTGTTTCTTCCTTAGTGAGTCTGGGAAGGTTGTGTTTTTCTAGGAAGTTGTCCATTTCTTCTAGGTTTTTTAGCTTCTTAGCATATAGGTTTTCATAGTAGTCTCTAATAATTCTTTGTAGTTCTGTTGGGTCTGTCGTGATGTTTCCTTTCTCGTTTCTGATTCTGTTGATGTGTGTTGATTCTCTTTTTCTCTTAATAAGTCTAGCTGGAGGCTTATCTATTTTGTTTATTCTCTCAAAGAACCAGCTCTTGGTTTCATTGATTTTTTCTATTGTTTTATTCTTCTCAATTTTGTTTATTTCTTCTCTGATCTTTATTATGTCCCTCCTTCTGCTGACTTTAGGCCTCATTTGTTCTTCTTTTTCCAATTTTGATAATTGTGATGTTAGACTATTCATTTGGGTTTGTTCTTCCTTCTTTAAATATGCCTGGATTGCTATATACTTTCCTCTTATGACTGCTTTCACTGCCTCCCACAGAAGTTGGGGCTTTGTGTTGTTGTTGTCATTTGTTTCCATATATTGCTGGATCTCCATTTTAATTTGGTCATTGATCCATTGATTATTTAGCAGCCTGTTGTTAAGCCTCCATGTGTTTGTGAGCCTTTTTGCTTTCTTTGCACAATTTATTTCTAGTTTTATCCCTTTGTGGTCTGAAAAGTTGGTTGGTAGGATTTCAATCTTTTTGAATTTACTGAGGCTCTTTTTGTGGCCTAGTATGTGGTCTATTCTGGAGATTGTTCCATGTGCACTTGAGAAGAATGTGTATCCTGTTGCTTTTGGGTGTAGAGTTCTATAGATATCTATTAGGTCCATCTGTTCTAATGTGTTGTTCAGTGCCTCTGTGTCCTTACTTATTTTCTGTCTGGTGTATCTCTCCTTTGTAGTGAATGGTGTGTTGAAGTCTCCTAAAATGAATGCATTGCATTCTATTTCCTCCTTTAGTTCTGTTAGTATTAGTTTCACATATGCTGGTGCTACTGTGTTGGGTGCATATATATTTATAGTGGTTATATCCTCTTGTTGGACTGAGCCCTTTATAATTATGTAATGTCCTTCTTTATCTCTTGTTACTTTCTTTGTTTTGAAGTCTATTTTGTCTGATACTAGTATTGCAACACCTGCTTTTTTCTCCCTATAGTTTGCATGAAATATCTTTTTCCATCCCTTGACTTTTAGTCTGTGCATGTCTTTGGGTTTGAGGTGAGTCTCTTGTAGGCAGCATATAGATGGGTCTTACTTTTTTATCCATTCTATTACTCTGTGTCTTGATTGGTGTATTCAGTCCATTTACATTTAGGGTGATTATTGAAAGATATGTACTTATTGCCATTGCAGGCTTTAAGTTTGTGGTTACCAAAGGATCAAGATTAGCTTCTTTACTATCTTACTGTCTAATTTAACTCACTTATTGAGCTATTATAAACACGGTCTGATGATTCTTTATTTCTCTCCCTTCTTATTCCTCCTCCTCCAATCTTCATATGTTGGGTGTTTTTTTCTGTGCTCTTTTTAGGAGTGTTCCCATCTAGAGCAGTCCCTCTAAGATACCCTGTAGAGGTGGTTTGTGGGAGGCAAATTCCCTCAACTTTTGCTTGTCTGGGAATTGTTTAATCTCTCCTTCATATTTAAATGATAATCGTGCTGGATACAGTATTCTTGGTCCAAGGCCCTTCTCTTTCATTGCATTAAATATATCATGCCATTCTCTTCTGGCCTGTAAGGTTTCTGTTGAGAAATCTGATGATAGCTTGATGGGTTTTCCTTTGTAGGTGACCTTTTTTTTTTTCTCTCTGGCTGCCTTTAATACTCCGTCCTTGTCTTTGATCTTTGCCATTTTAATTATTATGTGTCTTGTTGTTGCCCTGCTTGCGTCCCTTTTCATGGGAGTTCTGTGTGTTTCTGTGGTCTGAGAGGCCATTTCCTCCCCTAGTTTGGGGAAGTTTTCAGCAATCATTTCTTCAAAGACACTTTCTATCCCTTTTTCTCTCTCTTCTTCTGGTACTCCTATGATGTGAATATTGTTCCTTTTGGATTGGTCACACAGTTCTCTTAATATTCTTTCATCCCGGAGACCCTTTTTTTTTTCTTTCCTTCCTGGTTTCTTTTTTTTAAAATTTATTTATCTTTACTTTTTTTAAGAACATTATGTTTCCTAGGCTCTCCCCTACACCAAGTTCCCCCCAACAAACCCCATTACAGTCACTGTCCATCAGCATAGCAAGACACTGTAGAATCACTACTTGTCTTCTCTGTGTTGCAAAGCCCTCCCCTTTCTCCCACCCCCAACTTTATACATGCTAATGATAATACCGCCTTTTTTCTTCCCCACCCTTGTCCCTCCCTACCCTCCCATTCTCCCCAGTCTCTTTCCCTTTGGTAACTGTTAGTCCCTTCTTGGGTTCTGTGATTCTGCTGCTGTTTTGTTCCTTCAGTTTTCCTTTTGTTTTTATACTCCACAGATGAGTGAAATCATTTGGTATTCCTCTTTCTCTGCTTGGCTTATTTCACTGAGTATAATACCCTCTAGATCCATCCATGTTGTTGCAAATGGTAGGATTTGTTTTCTTCTTATGGCTGAATAATATTCCATTGTGTATATGTACCACATCTTCTGTATCCATTCATCTACTGATGGACACTTAGGTTGTTTCCATTTCTTGGCTATTGAAAATAGTGCTGCGATAAACATAGGTGTGCATCTGTCTTTTTCAAACTGGAGTGCTGCATCCTTAGGGTAAATTCCTAAAAGTGGAGTTCCTGGGTCAAATGGTATTTCTATTTTGAGCATTTTGAGGAACCTCCATATTGCTTTCCACAATGGTTAAACTAAATTACATTCCCACCAGCATCGTAGGAGGGTTCCCCTTTCTCGGCAACCTCGCCAACATTTGTTGTTGTTTGTCATTTGGATGGTGGCCATCCTTACTGGTGTGAGGTGATATCTCATTGTGGTTTTAATTTGCATTTCTCTGATAACTAGAGATGCGGATCATGTGTCTATTGGCCATCTGAATTTCTTCTTTCGAGAACTGTCTGTTCAGCTCCTCTGCCCATTTTTTAATTTTATTATTTGCTTTTTGTTTGTTGAGGTGTGTGAGCTCTTTATATATTTTGGATGTCAACCCTTTAGCAGATCTTTCATTTACGAATATATTCTCCCATACTGTAGGGTACCTTTTTGTTCTATTGATGGCATCCTTTACTGTACAGAAGCTTTTCAGCTTGATATAGTCCCACTTGTTCATTTTTGCTTTTGTTTTCCTTGCCCGGGGAGATATATTCATGAAGAAGTCACTAATGTTCACATCCAAGAAATTTTTGCCTATGTTTTTTTCTAAGAGTTTTATGGTTTCATGACTTACATTCAGGTCTTTGATCCATTTCAAATTTACTTTTGTGTATGGGGTTAGACAGTGATCCAGTTTAATTCTCTTACATGTAGCTGTCCAGTTCTCCCAGTACCATCTGTTGAAGAGACTGTCATTTCGCCATTGTATGTCCATGGCTCCTTTATCAAATATTAATTGACCATATATGTTTGGGTTAATGTCTGGAGTCTCTAATCTATTCCACTGGTCTGTGGTTCTGTTCTTGTGCCAGTACCAAATTGTCTTGATTACTGTGGCTTTGTAGTAGAGCTTGAAGTTGGGGAGTGAAATCCCCGCCACTTTATTCTTCTTTCTCAGGATTGCTTTGGCTATTCAGGGTCTTTGGTGTTTCCATATGAATTTTTGAACTATTTGTTCCAGTTCATTGAAGAATGTTGCTGGTAATTTGATAGGGATTGCATCAAATCTGTATATTGCTTTGGGCAGGATGGCCATTATGACAATATTAATTCTTCCTAGCCAGGAGCATGGGATGAGTTTCCATTTGTTAGTGACCTCTTTAATTTCTCTTAAGAGTGTCTTATAGTTTTCAGGGTATAGGTCTTTAACTTCCTTGGTTAGGTTTATTCCCAGGTATTTTATTCTTTTGGATGCAATTGTGAATGGAATTGTTTTCCTGATTTCTCTTTCTATTAGTTCATTGTTAGTGTATAGGAAAGCCACAGATTTCTGTGTGTTAATTTTGTATCCTGCAACTTTGCTGAATTCTGATATTAGTTCTAGTAATTTTGGAGTGGAGTCTTTAGGGTTTTTTATATACAATATCATGTCATCAGCAAATAGTGACAGTTTAACTTCTTGTCTACCAATCTGGATTCCTTGTATTTCTTTGTTTTGTCTGATTGCCATGGCTAGGACCTCCATTACTATGTTATATAACAGTTGGGAGAGTGGGCATTCCTGTCTTGTTCCCGATCTCAGAGGAAAAGCTTCCAGCTTCTCGCTGTTCAGTATGATGTTATCTTTGTGGTTATCATATATGGCCTTTATTATGTTGAGGTACTTGCCCTCTATTCCCATTTTGCTGAGAGTTTTTAACATGAATGGATGTTGAACTTTGTCAAATGCTTTTTCAGCATCTATGGAGATGATCATGTGGTTTTTGTCTTTCTTTTTGTTGATGTGGTGGATGATGTTGATGGACTTTCGAATGTTGTACCATTATTGCATCCCTGGGATGAATCCCACTTGGTCGTGGTATATGATCCTTTTGATATATTTTTGAATTCGGTTTGCTAATATTTTGTTGAGTATTTTTGCATCTACGTTCATCAGGGATATTGGTCTGTAATTTTCTTTTTTGGTGGGGTCTTTGCCTGGTTTTGGTATTAGGGTGATGTTGTCTTCATAGAATGAGTTTGGGAGTATTCCCTCCTCTTCTATTTTTTGGAAAACTTTAAGGAGAATGGGTATTTGATATTCTCTGTATGTCTGATAAAATTCCGAGGTAAATTTTTCTGGCCCGGGGTTTTTTTTCTTGCATAGTTTTTTTATTACTGCGTCAATTTCTTTGCTGGTAATTGGTTTGTTTAGATTCTGTGTTTCTTCCTTAGTGAGTCTGGGAAGGTTGTGTTTTTCTAGGAAGTTGTCCATTTCTTCTAGGTTTTTTAGCTTCTTAGCATATAGGTTTTCATAGTAGTCTCTAATAATTCTTTGTAGTTCTGTTGGGTCTGTCGTGATGTTTCCTTTCTCGTTTCTGATTCTGTTGATGTGTGTTGATTCTCTTTTTCTCTTAATAAGTCTAGCTGGAGGCTTATCTATTTTGTTTATTCTCTCAAAGAACCAGCTCTTGGTTTCATTGATTTTTTCTATTGTTTTATTCTTCTCAATTTTGTTTATTTCTTCTCTGATCTTTATTATGTCCCTCCTTCTGCTGACTTTAGGCCTCATTTGTTCTTCTTTTTCCAATTTTGATAATTGTGATGTTAGACTATTCATTTGGGTTTGTTCTTCCTTCTTTAAATATGCCTGGATTGCTATATACTTTCCTCTTATGACTGCTTTCACTGCCTCCCACAGAAGTTGGGGCTTTGTGTTGTTGTTGTCATTTGTTTCCATATATTGCTGGATCTCCATTTTAATTTGGTCATTGATCCATTGATTATTTAGCAGCCTGTTGTTAAGCCTCCATGTGTTTGTGAGCCTTTTTGCTTTCTTTGCACAATTTATTTCTAGTTTTATCCCTTTGTGGTCTGAAAAGTTGGTTGGTAGGATTTCAATCTTTTTGAATTTACTGAGGCTCTTTTTGTGGCCTAGTATGTGGTCTATTCTGGAGATTGTTCCATGTGCACTTGAGAAGAATGTGTATCCTGTTGCTTTTGGGTGTAGAGTTCTATAGATATCTATTAGGTCCATCTGTTCTAATGTGTTGTTCAGTGCCTCTGTGTCCTTACTTATTTTCTGTCTGGTGTATCTCTCCTTTGTAGTGAATGGTGTGTTGAAGTCTCCTAAAATGAATGCATTGCATTCTATTTCCTCCTTTAGTTCTGTTAGTATTAGTTTCACATATGCTGGTGCTACTGTGTTGGGTGCATATATATTTATAGTGGTTATATCCTCTTGTTGGACTGAGCCCTTTATAATTATGTAATGTCCTTCTTTATCTCTTGTTACTTTCTTTGTTTTGAAGTCTATTTTGTCTGATACTAGTATTGCAACACCTGCTTTTTTCTCCCTATAGTTTGCATGAAATATCTTTTTCCATCCCTTGACTTTTAGTCTGTGCATGTCTTTGGGTTTGAGGTGAGTCTCTTGTAGGCAGCATATAGATGGGTCTTACTTTTTTATCCATTCTATTACTCTGTGTCTTGATTGGTGTATTCAGTCCATTTACATTTAGGGTGATTATTGAAAGATATGTACTTATTGCCATTGCAGGCTTTAAGTTTGTGGTTACCAAAGGATCAAGATTAGCTTCTTTACTATCTTACTGTCTAATTTAACTCACTTATTGAGCTATTATAAACACGGTCTGATGATTCTTTATTTCTCTCCCTTCTTATTCCTCCTCCTCCAATCTTCATATGTTGGGTGTTTTTTTCTGTGCTCTTTTTAGGAGTGTTCCCATCTAGAGCAGTCCCTCTAAGATACCCTGTAGAGGTGGTTTGTGGGAGGCAAATTCCCTCAACTTTTGCTTGTCTGGGAATTGTTTAATCTCTCCTTCATATTTAAATGATAATCGTGCTGGATACAGTATTCTTGGTCCAAGGCCCTTCTCTTTCATTGCATTAAATATATCATGCCATTCTCTTCTGGCCTGTAAGGTTTCTGTTGAGAAATCTGATGATAGCTTGATGGGTTTTCCTTTGTAGGTGACCTTTTTTTTTTTCTCTCTGGCTGCCTTTAATACTCCGTCCTTGTCTTTGATCTTTGCCATTTTAATTATTATGTGTCTTGTTGTTGCCCTGCTTGCGTCCCTTTTCATGGGAGTTCTGTGTGTTTCTGTGGTCTGAGAGGCCATTTCCTCCCCTAGTTTGGGGAAGTTTTCAGCAATCATTTCTTCAAAGACACTTTCTATCCCTTTTTCTCTCTCTTCTTCTGGTACTCCTATGATGTGAATATTGTTCCTTTTGGATTGGTCACACAGTTCTCTTAATATTCTTTCATCCCGGAGACCCTTTTTTTTTTCTTTCCTTCCTGGTTTCTTTTTTTTAAAATTTATTTATCTTTACTTTTTTTAAGAACATTATGTTTCCTAGGCTCTCCCCTACACCAAGTTCCCCCCAACAAACCCCATTACAGTCACTGTCCATCAGCATAGCAAGACACTGTAGAATCACTACTTGTCTTCTCTGTGTTGCAAAGCCCTCCCCTTTCTCCCACCCCCAACTTTATACATGCTAATGATAATACCGCCTTTTTTCTTCCCCACCCTTGTCCCTCCCTACCCTCCCATTCTCCCCAGTCTCTTTCCCTTTGGTAACTGTTAGTCCCTTCTTGGGTTCTGTGATTCTGCTGCTGTTTTGTTCCTTCAGTTTTCCTTTTGTTTTTATACTCCACAGATGAGTGAAATCATTTGGTATTCCTCTTTCTCTGCTTGGCTTATTTCACTGAGTATAATACCCTCTAGATCCATCCATGTTGTTGCAAATGGTAGGATTTGTTTTCTTCTTATGGCTGAATAATATTCCATTGTGTATATGTACCACATCTTCTGTATCCATTCATCTACTGATGGACACTTAGGTTGTTTCCAGTTCTTGGCTATTGAAAATAGTGCTGCGATAAACATAGGTGTGCATCTGTCTTTTTCAAACTGGAGTGCTGCATCCTTAGGGTAAATTCCTAAAAGTGGAGTTCCTGGGTCAAATGGTATTTCTATTTTGAGCATTTTGAGGAACCTCCATATTGCTTTCCACAATGGTTAAACTAAATTACATTCCCACCAGCATCGTAGGAGGGTTCCCCTTTCTCGGCAACCTCGCCAACATTTGTTGTTGTTTGTCATTTGGATGGTGGCCATCCTTACTGGTGTGAGGTGATATCTCATTGTGGTTTTAATTTGCATTTCTCTGATAACTAGAGATGCGGATCATGTGTCTATTGGCCATCTGAATTTCTTCTTTCGAGAACTGTCTGTTCAGCTCCTCTGCCCATTTTTTAATTTTATTATTTGCTTTTTGTTTGTTGAGGTGTGTGAGCTCTTTATATATTTTGGATGTCAACCCTTTAGCAGATCTTTCATTTACGAATATATTCTCCCATACTGTAGGGTACCTTTTTGTTCTATTGATGGCATCCTTTACTGTACAGAAGCTTTTCAGCTTGATATAGTCCCACTTGTTCATTTTTGCTTTTGTTTTCCTTGCCCGGGGAGATATATTCATGAAGAAGTCACTAATGTTCACATCCAAGAAATTTTTGCCTATGTTTTTTTCTAAGAGTTTTATGGTTTCATGACTTACATTCAGGTCTTTGATCCATTTCAAATTTACTTTTGTGTATGGGGTTAGACAGTGATCCAGTTTAATTCTCTTACATGTAGCTGTCCAGTTCTCCCAGTACCATCTGTTGAAGAGACTGTCATTTCGCCATTGTATGTCCATGGCTCCTTTATCAAATATTAATTGACCATATATGTTTGGGTTAATGTCTGGAGTCTCTAATCTATTCCACTGGTCTGTGGTTCTGTTCTTGTGCCAGTACCAAATTGTCTTGATTACTGTGGCTTTGTAGTAGAGCTTGAAGTTGGGGAGTGAAATCCCCGCCACTTTATTCTTCTTTCTCAGGATTGCTTTGGCTATTCAGGGTCTTTGGTGTTTCCATATGAATTTTTGAACTATTTGTTCCAGTTCATTGAAGAATGTTGCTGGTAATTTGATAGGGATTGCATCAAATCTGTATATTGCTTTGGGCAGGATGGCCATTATGACAATATTAATTCTTCCTAGCCAGGAGCATGGGATGAGTTTCCATTTGTTAGTGACCTCTTTAATTTCTCTTAAGAGTGTCTTATAGTTTTCAGGGTATAGGTCTTTAACTTCCTTGGTTAGGTTTATTCCCAGGTATTTTATTCTTTTGGATGCAATTGTGAATGGAATTGTTTTCCTGATTTCTCTTTCTATTAGTTCATTGTTAGTGTATAGGAAAGCCACAGATTTCTGTGTGTTAATTTTGTATCCTGCAACTTTGCTGAATTCTGATATTAGTTCTAGTAATTTTGGAGTGGAGTCTTTAGGGTTTTTTATATACAATATCATGTCATCAGCAAATAGTGACAGTTTAACTTCTTGTCTACCAATCTGGATTCCTTGTATTTCTTTGTTTTGTCTGATTGCCATGGCTAGGACCTCCATTACTATGTTATATAACAGTTGGGAGAGTGGGCATTCCTGTCTTGTTCCCGATCTCAGAGGAAAAGCTTCCAGCTTCTCGCTGTTCAGTATGATGTTATCTTTGTGGTTATCATATATGGCCTTTATTATGTTGAGGTACTTGCCCTCTATTCCCATTTTGCTGAGAGTTTTTAACATGAATGGATGTTGAACTTTGTCAAATGCTTTTTCAGCATCTATGGAGATGATCATGTGGTTTTTGTCTTTCTTTTTGTTGATGTGGTGGATGATGTTGATGGACTTTCGAATGTTGTACCATTATTGCATCCCTGGGATGAATCCCACTTGGTCGTGGTATATGATCCTTTTGATATATTTTTGAATTCGGTTTGCTAATATTTTGTTGAGTATTTTTGCATCTACGTTCATCAGGGATATTGGTCTGTAATTTTCTTTTTTGGTGGGGTCTTTGCCTGGTTTTGGTATTAGGGTGATGTTGTCTTCATAGAATGAGTTTGGGAGTATTCCCTCCTCTTCTATTTTTTGGAAAACTTTAAGGAGAATGGGTATTTGATATTCTCTGTATGTCTGATAAAATTCCGAGGTAAATTTTTCTGGCCCGGGGTTTTTTTTCTTGCATAGTTTTTTTATTACTGCGTCAATTTCTTTGCTGGTAATTGGTTTGTTTAGATTCTGTGTTTCTTCCTTAGTGAGTCTGGGAAGGTTGTGTTTTTCTAGGAAGTTGTCCATTTCTTCTAGGTTTTTTAGCTTCTTAGCATATAGGTTTTCATAGTAGTCTCTAATAATTCTTTGTAGTTCTGTTGGGTCTGTCGTGATGTTTCCTTTCTCGTTTCTGATTCTGTTGATGTGTGTTGATTCTCTTTTTCTCTTAATAAGTCTAGCTGGAGGCTTATCTATTTTGTTTATTCTCTCAAAGAACCAGCTCTTGGTTTCATTGATTTTTTCTATTGTTTTATTCTTCTCAATTTTGTTTATTTCTTCTCTGATCTTTATTATGTCCCTCCTTCTGCTGACTTTAGGCCTCATTTGTTCTTCTTTTTCCAATTTTGATAATTGTGATGTTAGACTATTCATTTGGGTTTGTTCTTCCTTCTTTAAATATGCCTGGATTGCTATATACTTTCCTCTTATGACTGCTTTCACTGCCTCCCACAGAAGTTGGGGCTTTGTGTTGTTGTTGTCATTTGTTTCCATATATTGCTGGATCTCCATTTTAATTTGGTCATTGATCCATTGATTATTTAGCAGCCTGTTGTTAAGCCTCCATGTGTTTGTGAGCCTTTTTGCTTTCTTTGCACAATTTATTTCTAGTTTTATCCCTTTGTGGTCTGAAAAGTTGGTTGGTAGGATTTCAATCTTTTTGAATTTACTGAGGCTCTTTTTGTGGCCTAGTATGTGGTCTATTCTGGAGATTGTTCCATGTGCACTTGAGAAGAATGTGTATCCTGTTGCTTTTGGGTGTAGAGTTCTATAGATATCTATTAGGTCCATCTGTTCTAATGTGTTGTTCAGTGCCTCTGTGTCCTTACTTATTTTCTGTCTGGTGTATCTCTCCTTTGTAGTGAATGGTGTGTTGAAGTCTCCTAAAATGAATGCATTGCATTCTATTTCCTCCTTTAGTTCTGTTAGTATTAGTTTCACATATGCTGGTGCTACTGTGTTGGGTGCATATATATTTATAGTGGTTATATCCTCTTGTTGGACTGAGCCCTTTATAATTATGTAATGTCCTTCTTTATCTCTTGTTACTTTCTTTGTTTTGAAGTCTATTTTGTCTGATACTAGTATTGCAACACCTGCTTTTTTCTCCCTATAGTTTGCATGAAATATCTTTTTCCATCCCTTGACTTTTAGTCTGTGCATGTCTTTGGGTTTGAGGTGAGTCTCTTGTAGGCAGCATATAGATGGGTCTTACTTTTTTATCCATTCTATTACTCTGTGTCTTGATTGGTGTATTCAGTCCATTTACATTTAGGGTGATTATTGAAAGATATGTACTTATTGCCATTGCAGGCTTTAAGTTTGTGGTTACCAAAGGATCAAGATTAGCTTCTTTACTATCTTACTGTCTAATTTAACTCACTTATTGAGCTATTATAAACACGGTCTGATGATTCTTTATTTCTCTCCCTTCTTATTCCTCCTCCTCCAATCTTCATATGTTGGGTGTTTTTTTCTGTGCTCTTTTTAGGAGTGTTCCCATCTAGAGCAGTCCCTCTAAGATACCCTGTAGAGGTGGTTTGTGGGAGGCAAATTCCCTCAACTTTTGCTTGTCTGGGAATTGTTTAATCTCTCCTTCATATTTAAATGATAATCGTGCTGGATACAGTATTCTTGGTCCAAGGCCCTTCTCTTTCATTGCATTAAATATATCATGCCATTCTCTTCTGGCCTGTAAGGTTTCTGTTGAGAAATCTGATGATAGCTTGATGGGTTTTCCTTTGTAGGTGACCTTTTTTTTTTTCTCTCTGGCTGCCTTTAATACTCCGTCCTTGTCTTTGATCTTTGCCATTTTAATTATTATGTGTCTTGTTGTTGCCCTGCTTGCGTCCCTTTTCATGGGAGTTCTGTGTGTTTCTGTGGTCTGAGAGGCCATTTCCTCCCCTAGTTTGGGGAAGTTTTCAGCAATCATTTCTTCAAAGACACTTTCTATCCCTTTTTCTCTCTCTTCTTCTGGTACTCCTATGATGTGAATATTGTTCCTTTTGGATTGGTCACACAGTTCTCTTAATATTCTTTCATCCCGGAGACCCTTTTTTTTTTCTTTCCTTCCTGGTTTCTTTTTTTTAAAATTTATTTATCTTTACTTTTTTTAAGAACATTATGTTTCCTAGGCTCTCCCCTACACCAAGTTCCCCCCAACAAACCCCATTACAGTCACTGTCCATCAGCATAGCAAGACACTGTAGAATCACTACTTGTCTTCTCTGTGTTGCAAAGCCCTCCCCTTTCTCCCACCCCCAACTTTATACATGCTAATGATAATACCGCCTTTTTTCTTCCCCACCCTTGTCCCTCCCTACCCTCCCATTCTCCCCAGTCTCTTTCCCTTTGGTAACTGTTAGTCCCTTCTTGGGTTCTGTGATTCTGCTGCTGTTTTGTTCCTTCAGTTTTCCTTTTGTTTTTATACTCCACAGATGAGTGAAATCATTTGGTATTCCTCTTTCTCTGCTTGGCTTATTTCACTGAGTATAATACCCTCTAGATCCATCCATGTTGTTGCAAATGGTAGGATTTGTTTTCTTCTTATGGCTGAATAATATTCCATTGTGTATATGTACCACATCTTCTGTATCCATTCATCTACTGATGGACACTTAGGTTGTTTCCAGTTCTTGGCTATTGAAAATAGTGCTGCGATAAACATAGGTGTGCATCTGTCTTTTTCAAACTGGAGTGCTGCATCCTTAGGGTAAATTCCTAAAAGTGGAGTTCCTGGGTCAAATGGTATTTCTATTTTGAGCATTTTGAGGAACCTCCATATTGCTTTCCACAATGGTTAAACTAAATTACATTCCCACCAGCATCGTAGGAGGGTTCCCCTTTCTCGGCAACCTCGCCAACATTTGTTGTTGTTTGTCATTTGGATGGTGGCCATCCTTACTGGTGTGAGGTGATATCTCATTGTGGTTTTAATTTGCATTTCTCTGATAACTAGAGATGCGGATCATGTGTCTATTGGCCATCTGAATTTCTTCTTTCGAGAACTGTCTGTTCAGCTCCTCTGCCCATTTTTTAATTTTATTATTTGCTTTTTGTTTGTTGAGGTGTGTGAGCTCTTTATATATTTTGGATGTCAACCCTTTAGCAGATCTTTCATTTACGAATATATTCTCCCATACTGTAGGGTACCTTTTTGTTCTATTGATGGCATCCTTTACTGTACAGAAGCTTTTCAGCTTGATATAGTCCCACTTGTTCATTTTTGCTTTTGTTTTCCTTGCCCGGGGAGATATATTCATGAAGAAGTCACTAATGTTCACATCCAAGAAATTTTTGCCTATGTTTTTTTCTAAGAGTTTTATGGTTTCATGACTTACATTCAGGTCTTTGATCCATTTCAAATTTACTTTTGTGTATGGGGTTAGACAGTGATCCAGTTTAATTCTCTTACATGTAGCTGTCCAGTTCTCCCAGTACCATCTGTTGAAGAGACTGTCATTTCGCCATTGTATGTCCATGGCTCCTTTATCAAATATTAATTGACCATATATGTTTGGGTTAATGTCTGGAGTCTCTAATCTATTCCACTGGTCTGTGGTTCTGTTCTTGTGCCAGTACCAAATTGTCTTGATTACTGTGGCTTTGTAGTAGAGCTTGAAGTTGGGGAGTGAAATCCCCGCCACTTTATTCTTCTTTCTCAGGATTGCTTTGGCTATTCAGGGTCTTTGGTGTTTCCATATGAATTTTTGAACTATTTGTTCCAGTTCATTGAAGAATGTTGCTGGTAATTTGATAGGGATTGCATCAAATCTGTATATTGCTTTGGGCAGGATGGCCATTATGACAATATTAATTCTTCCTAGCCAGGAGCATGGGATGAGTTTCCATTTGTTAGTGACCTCTTTAATTTCTCTTAAGAGTGTCTTATAGTTTTCAGGGTATAGGTCTTTAACTTCCTTGGTTAGGTTTATTCCCAGGTATTTTATTCTTTTGGATGCAATTGTGAATGGAATTGTTTTCCTGATTTCTCTTTCTATTAGTTCATTGTTAGTGTATAGGAAAGCCACAGATTTCTGTGTGTTAATTTTGTATCCTGCAACTTTGCTGAATTCTGATATTAGTTCTAGTAATTTTGGAGTGGAGTCTTTAGGGTTTTTTATATACAATATCATGTCATCAGCAAATAGTGACAGTTTAACTTCTTGTCTACCAATCTGGATTCCTTGTATTTCTTTGTTTTGTCTGATTGCCATGGCTAGGACCTCCATTACTATGTTATATAACAGTTGGGAGAGTGGGCATTCCTGTCTTGTTCCCGATCTCAGAGGAAAAGCTTCCAGCTTCTCGCTGTTCAGTATGATGTTATCTTTGTGGTTATCATATATGGCCTTTATTATGTTGAGGTACTTGCCCTCTATTCCCATTTTGCTGAGAGTTTTTAACATGAATGGATGTTGAACTTTGTCAAATGCTTTTTCAGCATCTATGGAGATGATCATGTGGTTTTTGTCTTTCTTTTTGTTGATGTGGTGGATGATGTTGATGGACTTTCGAATGTTGTACCATTATTGCATCCCTGGGATGAATCCCACTTGGTCGTGGTATATGATCCTTTTGATATATTTTTGAATTCGGTTTGCTAATATTTTGTTGAGTATTTTTGCATCTACGTTCATCAGGGATATTGGTCTGTAATTTTCTTTTTTGGTGGGGTCTTTGCCTGGTTTTGGTATTAGGGTGATGTTGTCTTCATAGAATGAGTTTGGGAGTATTCCCTCCTCTTCTATTTTTTGGAAAACTTTAAGGAGAATGGGTATTTGATATTCTCTGTATGTCTGATAAAATTCCGAGGTAAATTTTTCTGGCCCGGGGTTTTTTTTCTTGCATAGTTTTTTTATTACTGCGTCAATTTCTTTGCTGGTAATTGGTTTGTTTAGATTCTGTGTTTCTTCCTTAGTGAGTCTGGGAAGGTTGTGTTTTTCTAGGAAGTTGTCCATTTCTTCTAGGTTTTTTAGCTTCTTAGCATATAGGTTTTCATAGTAGTCTCTAATAATTCTTTGTAGTTCTGTTGGGTCTGTCGTGATGTTTCCTTTCTCGTTTCTGATTCTGTTGATGTGTGTTGATTCTCTTTTTCTCTTAATAAGTCTAGCTGGAGGCTTATCTATTTTGTTTATTCTCTCAAAGAACCAGCTCTTGGTTTCATTGATTTTTTCTATTGTTTTATTCTTCTCAATTTTGTTTATTTCTTCTCTGATCTTTATTATGTCCCTCCTTCTGCTGACTTTAGGCCTCATTTGTTCTTCTTTTTCCAATTTTGATAATTGTGATGTTAGACTATTCATTTGGGTTTGTTCTTCCTTCTTTAAATATGCCTGGATTGCTATATACTTTCCTCTTATGACTGCTTTCACTGCCTCCCACAGAAGTTGGGGCTTTGTGTTGTTGTTGTCATTTGTTTCCATATATTGCTGGATCTCCATTTTAATTTGGTCATTGATCCATTGATTATTTAGCAGCCTGTTGTTAAGCCTCCATGTGTTTGTGAGCCTTTTTGCTTTCTTTGCACAATTTATTTCTAGTTTTATCCCTTTGTGGTCTGAAAAGTTGGTTGGTAGGATTTCAATCTTTTTGAATTTACTGAGGCTCTTTTTGTGGCCTAGTATGTGGTCTATTCTGGAGATTGTTCCATGTGCACTTGAGAAGAATGTGTATCCTGTTGCTTTTGGGTGTAGAGTTCTATAGATATCTATTAGGTCCATCTGTTCTAATGTGTTGTTCAGTGCCTCTGTGTCCTTACTTATTTTCTGTCTGGTGTATCTCTCCTTTGTAGTGAATGGTGTGTTGAAGTCTCCTAAAATGAATGCATTGCATTCTATTTCCTCCTTTAGTTCTGTTAGTATTAGTTTCACATATGCTGGTGCTACTGTGTTGGGTGCATATATATTTATAGTGGTTATATCCTCTTGTTGGACTGAGCCCTTTATAATTATGTAATGTCCTTCTTTATCTCTTGTTACTTTCTTTGTTTTGAAGTCTATTTTGTCTGATACTAGTATTGCAACACCTGCTTTTTTCTCCCTATAGTTTGCATGAAATATCTTTTTCCATCCCTTGACTTTTAGTCTGTGCATGTCTTTGGGTTTGAGGTGAGTCTCTTGTAGGCAGCATATAGATGGGTCTTACTTTTTTATCCATTCTATTACTCTGTGTCTTGATTGGTGTATTCAGTCCATTTACATTTAGGGTGATTATTGAAAGATATGTACTTATTGCCATTGCAGGCTTTAAGTTTGTGGTTACCAAAGGATCAAGATTAGCTTCTTTACTATCTTACTGTCTAATTTAACTCACTTATTGAGCTATTATAAACACGGTCTGATGATTCTTTATTTCTCTCCCTTCTTATTCCTCCTCCTCCAATCTTCATATGTTGGGTGTTTTTTTCTGTGCTCTTTTTAGGAGTGTTCCCATCTAGAGCAGTCCCTCTAAGATACCCTGTAGAGGTGGTTTGTGGGAGGCAAATTCCCTCAACTTTTGCTTGTCTGGGAATTGTTTAATCTCTCCTTCATATTTAAATGATAATCGTGCTGGATACAGTATTCTTGGTCCAAGGCCCTTCTCTTTCATTGCATTAAATATATCATGCCATTCTCTTCTGGCCTGTAAGGTTTCTGTTGAGAAATCTGATGATAGCTTGATGGGTTTTCCTTTGTAGGTGACCTTTTTTTTTTTCTCTCTGGCTGCCTTTAATACTCCGTCCTTGTCTTTGATCTTTGCCATTTTAATTATTATGTGTCTTGTTGTTGCCCTGCTTGCGTCCCTTTTCATGGGAGTTCTGTGTGTTTCTGTGGTCTGAGAGGCCATTTCCTCCCCTAGTTTGGGGAAGTTTTCAGCAATCATTTCTTCAAAGACACTTTCTATCCCTTTTTCTCTCTCTTCTTCTGGTACTCCTATGATGTGAATATTGTTCCTTTTGGATTGGTCACACAGTTCTCTTAATATTCTTTCATCCCGGAGACCCTTTTTTTTTTCTTTCCTTCCTGGTTTCTTTTTTTTAAAATTTATTTATCTTTACTTTTTTTAAGAACATTATGTTTCCTAGGCTCTCCCCTACACCAAGTTCCCCCCAACAAACCCCATTACAGTCACTGTCCATCAGCATAGCAAGACACTGTAGAATCACTACTTGTCTTCTCTGTGTTGCAAAGCCCTCCCCTTTCTCCCACCCCCAACTTTATACATGCTAATGATAATACCGCCTTTTTTCTTCCCCACCCTTGTCCCTCCCTACCCTCCCATTCTCCCCAGTCTCTTTCCCTTTGGTAACTGTTAGTCCCTTCTTGGGTTCTGTGATTCTGCTGCTGTTTTGTTCCTTCAGTTTTCCTTTTGTTTTTATACTCCACAGATGAGTGAAATCATTTGGTATTCCTCTTTCTCTGCTTGGCTTATTTCACTGAGTATAATACCCTCTAGATCCATCCATGTTGTTGCAAATGGTAGGATTTGTTTTCTTCTTATGGCTGAATAATATTCCATTGTGTATATGTACCACATCTTCTGTATCCATTCATCTACTGATGGACACTTAGGTTGTTTCCATTTCTTGGCTATTGAAAATAGTGCTGCGATAAACATAGGTGTGCATCTGTCTTTTTCAAACTGGAGTGCTGCATCCTTAGGGTAAATTCCTAAAAGTGGAGTTCCTGGGTCAAATGGTATTTCTATTTTGAGCATTTTGAGGAACCTCCATATTGCTTTCCACAATGGTTAAACTAAATTACATTCCCACCAGCATCGTAGGAGGGTTCCCCTTTCTCGGCAACCTCGCCAACATTTGTTGTTGTTTGTCATTTGGATGGTGGCCATCCTTACTGGTGTGAGGTGATATCTCATTGTGGTTTTAATTTGCATTTCTCTGATAACTAGAGATGCGGATCATGTGTCTATTGGCCATCTGAATTTCTTCTTTCGAGAACTGTCTGTTCAGCTCCTCTGCCCATTTTTTAATTTTATTATTTGCTTTTTGTTTGTTGAGGTGTGTGAGCTCTTTATATATTTTGGATGTCAACCCTTTAGCAGATCTTTCATTTACGAATATATTCTCCCATACTGTAGGGTACCTTTTTGTTCTATTGATGGCATCCTTTACTGTACAGAAGCTTTTCAGCTTGATATAGTCCCACTTGTTCATTTTTGCTTTTGTTTTCCTTGCCCGGGGAGATATATTCATGAAGAAGTCACTAATGTTCACATCCAAGAAATTTTTGCCTATGTTTTTTTCTAAGAGTTTTATGGTTTCATGACTTACATTCAGGTCTTTGATCCATTTCAAATTTACTTTTGTGTATGGGGTTAGACAGTGATCCAGTTTAATTCTCTTACATGTAGCTGTCCAGTTCTCCCAGTACCATCTGTTGAAGAGACTGTCATTTCGCCATTGTATGTCCATGGCTCCTTTATCAAATATTAATTGACCATATATGTTTGGGTTAATGTCTGGAGTCTCTAATCTATTCCACTGGTCTGTGGTTCTGTTCTTGTGCCAGTACCAAATTGTCTTGATTACTGTGGCTTTGTAGTAGAGCTTGAAGTTGGGGAGTGAAATCCCCGCCACTTTATTCTTCTTTCTCAGGATTGCTTTGGCTATTCAGGGTCTTTGGTGTTTCCATATGAATTTTTGAACTATTTGTTCCAGTTCATTGAAGAATGTTGCTGGTAATTTGATAGGGATTGCATCAAATCTGTATATTGCTTTGGGCAGGATGGCCATTATGACAATATTAATTCTTCCTAGCCAGGAGCATGGGATGAGTTTCCATTTGTTAGTGACCTCTTTAATTTCTCTTAAGAGTGTCTTATAGTTTTCAGGGTATAGGTCTTTAACTTCCTTGGTTAGGTTTATTCCCAGGTATTTTATTCTTTTGGATGCAATTGTGAATGGAATTGTTTTCCTGATTTCTCTTTCTATTAGTTCATTGTTAGTGTATAGGAAAGCCACAGATTTCTGTGTGTTAATTTTGTATCCTGCAACTTTGCTGAATTCTGATATTAGTTCTAGTAATTTTGGAGTGGAGTCTTTAGGGTTTTTTATATACAATATCATGTCATCAGCAAATAGTGACAGTTTAACTTCTTGTCTACCAATCTGGATTCCTTGTATTTCTTTGTTTTGTCTGATTGCCATGGCTAGGACCTCCATTACTATGTTATATAACAGTTGGGAGAGTGGGCATTCCTGTCTTGTTCCCGATCTCAGAGGAAAAGCTTCCAGCTTCTCGCTGTTCAGTATGATGTTATCTTTGTGGTTATCATATATGGCCTTTATTATGTTGAGGTACTTGCCCTCTATTCCCATTTTGCTGAGAGTTTTTAACATGAATGGATGTTGAACTTTGTCAAATGCTTTTTCAGCATCTATGGAGATGATCATGTGGTTTTTGTCTTTCTTTTTGTTGATGTGGTGGATGATGTTGATGGACTTTCGAATGTTGTACCATTATTGCATCCCTGGGATGAATCCCACTTGGTCGTGGTATATGATCCTTTTGATATATTTTTGAATTCGGTTTGCTAATATTTTGTTGAGTATTTTTGCATCTACGTTCATCAGGGATATTGGTCTGTAATTTTCTTTTTTGGTGGGGTCTTTGCCTGGTTTTGGTATTAGGGTGATGTTGTCTTCATAGAATGAGTTTGGGAGTATTCCCTCCTCTTCTATTTTTTGGAAAACTTTAAGGAGAATGGGTATTTGATATTCTCTGTATGTCTGATAAAATTCCGAGGTAAATTTTTCTGGCCCGGGGTTTTTTTTCTTGCATAGTTTTTTTATTACTGCGTCAATTTCTTTGCTGGTAATTGGTTTGTTTAGATTCTGTGTTTCTTCCTTAGTGAGTCTGGGAAGGTTGTGTTTTTCTAGGAAGTTGTCCATTTCTTCTAGGTTTTTTAGCTTCTTAGCATATAGGTTTTCATAGTAGTCTCTAATAATTCTTTGTAGTTCTGTTGGGTCTGTCGTGATGTTTCCTTTCTCGTTTCTGATTCTGTTGATGTGTGTTGATTCTCTTTTTCTCTTAATAAGTCTAGCTGGAGGCTTATCTATTTTGTTTATTCTCTCAAAGAACCAGCTCTTGGTTTCATTGATTTTTTCTATTGTTTTATTCTTCTCAATTTTGTTTATTTCTTCTCTGATCTTTATTATGTCCCTCCTTCTGCTGACTTTAGGCCTCATTTGTTCTTCTTTTTCCAATTTTGATAATTGTGATGTTAGACTATTCATTTGGGTTTGTTCTTCCTTCTTTAAATATGCCTGGATTGCTATATACTTTCCTCTTATGACTGCTTTCACTGCCTCCCACAGAAGTTGGGGCTTTGTGTTGTTGTTGTCATTTGTTTCCATATATTGCTGGATCTCCATTTTAATTTGGTCATTGATCCATTGATTATTTAGCAGCCTGTTGTTAAGCCTCCATGTGTTTGTGAGCCTTTTTGCTTTCTTTGCACAATTTATTTCTAGTTTTATCCCTTTGTGGTCTGAAAAGTTGGTTGGTAGGATTTCAATCTTTTTGAATTTACTGAGGCTCTTTTTGTGGCCTAGTATGTGGTCTATTCTGGAGATTGTTCCATGTGCACTTGAGAAGAATGTGTATCCTGTTGCTTTTGGGTGTAGAGTTCTATAGATATCTATTAGGTCCATCTGTTCTAATGTGTTGTTCAGTGCCTCTGTGTCCTTACTTATTTTCTGTCTGGTGTATCTCTCCTTTGTAGTGAATGGTGTGTTGAAGTCTCCTAAAATGAATGCATTGCATTCTATTTCCTCCTTTAGTTCTGTTAGTATTAGTTTCACATATGCTGGTGCTACTGTGTTGGGTGCATATATATTTATAGTGGTTATATCCTCTTGTTGGACTGAGCCCTTCATCATTATGTAATGTCCTTCTTTATCTTTGGTTACTTTCTTTGTTTTGAAGTCTATTTTGTCTGATACTAGTATTGCAACACCTGCTTTTTTCTCCCTATAGTTTGCATGAAATAACTTTTTCCATCCCTTGACTTTTAGTCTGTGCATGTCTTTGGGTTTGAGGTGAGTCTCTTGTAGGCAGCATATAGATGGGTCTTGTTTTTTAATCCATTCAGTGACTCCATGTCTTTTGATTGGTACATTCATTCCATTTACATTTAGGGTGATTATCGATAGGTATGTACTTATTGCCATTTCAGGCTTTAGATTCATGGTTACCAAAGGTTCCAGGTTACTTTCCTTACTGTCTAAGACTCTAACTTAACTCACTTAGTATGCTGTTAAAAACACAATCTAAACGTTCTTTTCTATTTCTCCTTCTTTTTCTTCCTCCTTCATTCTTTATATATTAGGTATCAGATTCTATACTTTTTCTCTATCCCTTGATTGGCTTTGGGGATAGTCATTTTAATTTTGCATTTGCCTCACAATCAGCAGGTCCACCCTCCCTACCATAATTTTCCTACCTCTGGTGACAGCTATCCACCCCTAGGAACTTCAATCTATAGCAGTCCCTCCAAAATAGACTGCAGAGATGGTTTGTGGGAGGTAAACTCTCTCAGCTTTTGCTTATCTGGAAATTGTTTAATCCCTCCTTCAAATTTAAATGATAATCTCACCGGCTAAAGTAATCTTGGTTCCAGGCCCTTCTGCTTCATGGCATTAAATACATCATGCCACACTCCCTTCTGGCCTGTAATGTTTCTGCTGAGAAGTCTGTTGTTAGTCTGATGGGCTTTCATTTGTATGTGATCTTATTTCTGCCTCTGGCTGCATTTAACAGTCTGTCCTTATCATTGATCTTTCCCATTTTAATTACTATGTGTCTTGGTGTTGTCTTCCTTGGGTCCCTTGTGTAGGGGGATCTGTGGATCTCCATGGCCTGAGAGACTATCTCCTTCCCCAGATTGGGGAAGTTTTCAGCAACTACCTCCTCAAAGACACTTTCTATCCCTTTTTCTCTCTCTTCTTCTTCTGGTATCCCTATAATGCGAATATTGTTCCCTTTGAATTGGTCACACAGTTCTCTCAATATTCTTTCATTTTTAGAGATCCTTTTTTCTCTCTGTGCCTCAGCTTCTTTGTATTCCTCTTCTCTAGCATCTATTTCATTTATTTTCTCCTCCACCGTATCCAACCTGCTTTTAGTACCCTCCATTGTGTTCTTTAACAATTGGATCTCTGACCTGAATTCATTCCTGAGTTCTTGGATGTCTTTCCGTACCTCCATTAGGATGTTGATTATTTTTATTTTGAACTCCCTTTCAGGAAGAGTCATGAGGTCCATATCATTTAAATCTTTCTCAGGAGTTGTATTAACAATTTTACTCTGGACAAGGTTCCTTTGGCGTTTCATGTTTGTATATGGCGCCCTCTAGTGTCCAGAAGCTCTATTCCGGAGCTGCTGAGCTCCTGAAGCAATGTTGGGGGTCACAGCAGAGCGGTAATGGTGCCTTGTGGTAGGAAAGAGCTGTTCCCCGCCTCCTGGCTCCTGTGCCTGTCTCCACTGCCTGAGCCAGTGGGCCGGGCACACAGGTATAAGTTTTTGTCCCAGAGCAGCCAGAAATAGCTCCCTGCTTTCCACAAGCAGCCGGAATCCCAGTCTCCCCAGGAACTCTGCCTGTATTAACTTTCTTACCCGGTAGTCATGCGAGTCTCATGAAAGCACCATGAGGTGTAGGTTTGTACTCCCAGCGCAGATCTCCAGACATAGGTATTCAGTAGTCCCAAGCCTTCCACTCCCTCCCTGCTCCATTTCTCTTCCTCCCACTGGTGAGCTGGGGTGGGGGAGGGGTTCGGGTCCCGGGAACCACAGCTCTGGTACATTACCCCATTCGCTGAGGTCTGCTCTTTTCTCCAGGTGTGTGCAGTTTGACGCCATCCTCTTTCCTGTTGCTCTCAGGATTAGTTGCACCAATTAAATTTTCTAATTGTATCCAGTTTTAGGAGGAAGCCTCTGTCTCTCCTCTCACGCCGCCATCTTTAATCCTGGAGATCCTTTTATCTCTCTCTGCATCAGCTTCTTTATGTTTCTGTTCTCTGTTTTCTAGTCCATTAATGGTCTCTTGCATCTCGTCCATTCTGTTTGAAGTCCTTCCAGAGATTGTTTTATTTCTGTATTCTCCCTCCTTAGTTCTTGCATATTTCTCTGCAAGTTCATCAGCATGGTTATGACTTTTGTTTTGAATTCTCTTTCAGGAAGATTGGTTAAATCTTCCTCCCCAGATTCCTTCTCAGGAGAGGATGTCGAAGATGTCTGGGTTAGTCTTGTCTGGATCAAACTTTTTTGCCTTTTCATGTTGATTGATGCAGTGGTATGCTATTGACTCATCTGTCAGCTGGGAGTGCCAAGACCTTTTCCACTTGCTCCTGGCCTTTCTTTACTGGGACAACAGTGACCCAGTTGGGAAATTGCGCATAGACTGGGTCTTTCTTGCCCAGCCGCTATGGAGGAATCTCCCTTGCTGTGGGCGTGGCCAGCCTCAGACTGCTGCTCTGCTATGGTGGGACACCGGAGTGGGAACAGATGGGGGGGCTGTTTATCACCGTGAGGGGTCTCAGAGCTGCTGCCCAGGGGGTTAGGGTGCCTGGAGTTTCCCAGGATTCCCAGCTGCTGGGCTAAGTGTCCCAGGATGCTTCCGTCCCGCTGTGGGGTACCTGTCCCTTTAAGACTTTCAAAAAGCACTCGCTTTTCTTTGTCCCAGGGGTACTGGCTGCGAGGACCCGCTCACAGGTCTTACTGTCCTGTTTCCCTAGTTTCCAGCACCCCACGCATGCACTGTGTGTCTGCGCTCTGGTGAGGATGGCTAGGTCTGGGTGTTTAGCAGTCCTGGACTCCCTTTCCCTCCCGCTCTGACTCCTCTCCTCCTGCTGGGAGCTGGGGTGAGGGGCGCTTGGGTCCTGCTGGGCTGGGGCTTGTATCTTACCCCCTTCGCCAGGCGCTGGGTTCTCACGGGTGTGGATGTGGTGTGGCTGTTGTCCTGTGTCTTCTGGTCTCTCTTTTACGGATAGTTGTATTTGTTGTATTTTCAAAAATATATATGTTTTTGGGAGGAGATTCCCACTGTCCTACTCACGCTGCCATCTTGGCTCTGCCCCTGCAACATCTTTCTATGTTGACAGATAGTAACTACACTAGTTGAGGTGAGGGTTAATAATGTATATAGCTATCAAATCACTATGTTGTATACTTGAAACTGATATAAACTTGTGTATCAACTATACTTCAATAAAAATAATCAATTTCTTTTCAAAATAGAGACTTTGTATTCATTTTTAATGTTTATTACAAAATTTCTAGGCCCAACAATAGAATTTTTGTTCACGTGATTAATCTTAAATACGGTTTTACATGACATTTTTGAAGCAGTTAGAATTCAGACATCTATGTCTATTGCCTTTCTATTCTTAAATGGTAAAATAAATTTGTGCTCTGAAATATTAGATATATTCTACACTAATGTTCTCAGTAATATTCGATGCAAAAAAAATCCACATTTTGAGAGAAACTTAAGCATGAAAAAAGGCACATTTGAGTTAGGGAAGCCTGTAAAAAAGGTAAAGAATCTGTTACCCAGATGTGCAGTCTTTAAGCCACCTGGATGTTTTCAAAAACTGTATGTTGCTTCTGTGTAATTATAAATGAACTATAAATAAATGACCATGAAATGTTAAGAGCAATTAGAAATAAAAAAACATAAACATGATTCAGAAATCATGAAGCTCTAGCATATTTGTAGAAGATTTTTTCCTCTAACCAAAACTTAAAGTACCATATTTAAGAATATACATAATCATTAATTAATGTGATGTATGGCTATTACATATAGACAGGAAGTATATAAACATATAAATAACTATGATTAACATCATTTTATTCAACAGTCAAACCATTTTTATTTTTATTATCCTTTTGTCAGTCATCTTTTGCCTGTAGTCAGCTCTGATGATAGTGCTTTTCTGATACTAAGTACTCTTTGGTAATCACAAATTATTAACATCCACTTACTTGCTCTTTTACACTCAAAGGTTTGAGCTCTGAATGACTAACACTAAGAAGTTCAACTACTATGTGGGAAGAATGTAGAGTTAGGGGATGCATTCTTGTTACTAACTCTATCTCTAGGCCATTATGGTAAGTTTGTGCCAGAGAAAATAGTCTCATTTGTATCCAGTTTTGTCCACTGTGTTCTTTGTTGCTTCTAATGCATCACAAGAAAGGTATCTGGTGGAAATTAGTGTGGTCGTGTGTGCATGGGTAAGTGATATTGTGAGCTATAAAATTGTAGGTGGTTACTCAGAAAAGACATGAAAGGATGTAAATAGCATGAATTTTCTTATCACTGACCTAGGTTTGGTGCATTATAATCAAATATCCATATACCAAAGGAGAGTCAGAAGTTAAATTGCAAATACATAAGAAAATACAGGTAGGAAAGTTTGGTGTCCCAAATAAAGGTTGTATTTTAAGTGCTTTCCTATGAACACTTTCACCTGAGAAAGTCTTTAACCTAGTTTGCAACCTAATTAATCTGACTCTCAGAGAACGTTTATCCCCTTCAGCGGGAATACCAAGTCCGACCCTGACTTGGGGGAACTCTGTGAGAGCGTGTGGGCCTCTATGGGGTTTTGTTGTTTACTGCCTTTGAAGTGGAAGGAACATCTCAGGACTCAAATCCAGGTCAGTCTGAGTCCAAATCCCAGGCACTGCCTTTTGCCATCTTCTCTCTGAGACTCGGGTGATGGCATGGACCTCTGAAACGTGGATGCCCACACAGTCTGATGTGAGCCTCCTTTAGTAAGCCCTTCAATAGTTTAATCTTTCTTGAAAGGCTTTATGATCAGCTCAAAGGGTAAAAGCAAAAGTCTCAAGTGGGCCTTCCTGCAAAGGCATACAATAAACCCAATTTTCTTGGGCAACTACCGGAGAAGGGCTCTCAAGCAGCAGTTAGCAAGTTCACCACTTCCCGTGCTCAATTCTACACTGCAGTAGCTGTCCCAAGCATGTGCAAAACCGTTCCATGTTCCGTAATTGTGTCCAGTTTGCCATGCTGCAAATTGGTGGGAGAAAGGTAAGAAGAAGAGAGGGGGAGAAGACTTCATGTTGGGATAAAATAGCCATTACTTGGTGACCCGCATTCAGCTCTCTACACCATAAACATTGCTGCATAAACCCAAATGCTGTCCTCACACATAGAATATGCAGTTATAGATCCAAGGAATTGGTGATCCCGTCAATCAGTGTCCTTGCCTCTAATTAGTTACCACACAGTTACATCAGTATCCTTTCCTCGCTCTTTATAGATGCTTCCTCACCATTTCATATTACTGGGGAGAACAAAATGTTCAGTGCCACAGCAAAGCTGGGGGCTTTGTTATGGTTATTATTCCTGAAAATAACAGTTTCTTGAACATTGGCGGTCTATGCAGCGTCTATAACCAGAAGATCGAATGAACCAGAACTGACTCTACCTCTAACCTTGCCAGCTGATTGCACGTCCTTTCCTCACCACCCTTATAACGGACACTGCTTTGTCAGTCAGTGTTGCTTAAATCAGGCATTGCTAAAGTACTAAGAGTCCCCAATGACTGAACAGCAACTGTGCCAGTCACTGTGCCAAGCACTTCATGGGAGGAACTCGGTTACTCTTCATGCCATGCCTGGGAAGTAAACAGTGTCATTTCACTTTTTATTTATGAAGAAACTGAACCACAAAAGAGAGTCATGTGCCCAAGGTCATACAGATAGGAAACTGGGGAGCCAACAATCAAATATGTCTTGACTAAATTACCAGACTAGGGGCGAGGTTCTCCTACATCTTGCCACTCAGTTTCCAGGCGTTCATCAAAAAGCAGCATAGGCGGGGACTTTCAACCACTTTCACTCACTACTTTGAATGAGGACATTCAATACAAGGTATCAGGGAGCCACCCCATATCCTCCAGAACAGGACAAAGGCCCCTGGCATTTCCTCTTCAGGTAAACCATGTCTTTGTCAGCATCCCATCTTTGTCATCCAAACTCTCAAGAACCATGGAAGGTGTGTTATTTTTCTCTCCTTGTGAGTTAAGTTAGCCTGCCACAGTTTCATAGATTCTGGAGAACACAAGAGACTTCTGGGTCAGAGGGGAAGGAACGTGCTACCCACAGAGCAGCTTGATGTTTGTGCTGTTGCCCTTGCTTTCTTCTCCCCCAGTTCCCACACAGGTGCCATGCTGTCAAAAAGAAATGCAGTATAAGCCTTACCAAAATAAAAGTGAAAACCTCTTAAAGTTAAAAGAAACAAGTGAGTTTAATTTTAGTGACTTTTATTTAACACAAAAGTGAACAAAAATGACAATTTCAACATGGAAACCAAGACACCATTAGTTTTTACATTTCTTAGTATGCCTTTGAAGGGCAGTATGTACACTTTCAACACATAAGCAATATGGACAAATTACTGATTGTCAATTCTCTTTTTCCTACAAAGTCTTTGAAATGCCATCTGTTGCCATTTCAACAAAGAAACAGTAGACGCAACTTATTTACTAGCTCTTTTAACAGGTTCGTCTAAATCCAATGCTGTGTATTGTTGCCAAACACATAGATGAAAAATGTTAACTATTTTCTTCATTATAAATTTTTACATTCTTTTCTCTCAGTCTTTGAAATGCAATTTGTTATTGCCTGTGTAAGCAACAAGAAAGTATAACTCTAAATTACTTTTTACTGAGCCTTTGAAATGCATGTGTTGTCATTTCAACATGGAAACAATATAAGTATTCCATCAATTACCTTTCCATTCTTTTGTCTTACCAAGTGTGTTCTCATTTCAACAAAAGAACAGTAGGCACAAACTACTATTTATTTTTCATTCTGTTTTTGTTATGAAGTCATTAAAGTTCAATGTATTATCATTTCAACATGTAAGCAAGAGGAACAAGCAATTTTACATTCTTTTTTTCTCAATGTCTTTGAAATACAGCATTTTGTCGTTCTGACATGTAAGCATAAACAAATCATTCATTAATAATTTTCACTCTTTTCATACTAAATCTTTGAAATACAGTGCTACCATTTCAACAGGTAAATATAAACAATTTACATTCTTTTTTCCCTATCTCTGACATGCAGTGTGTTATCCTTTCAACATGTAAGCAATATAAATAAATGATCAATTAGTTATTCTACATCCTGTTTCTTACTAACTGTTGGATATGTGGTGTGCATTTAACACCTGGAGTACATCACATTTCGGAGTAGCCAGATTTCTAGCGCTCAGTGGCCACGTGTGGTTAGTGTGTACCATCGAGAGCAGTGCAAACCTAGTGGAAGATCACAGGAAGCAAACATATGAAATAGCACATACCATGAAGGAATATTCATGCACATGGCACACTGAGACCAACAGCAAGTAAAAACCTACTTAAATAAGGACATAAGAGAAAACCTAGCTGAGGAGGTAACATAGTAGCCATGACCTGAGGGTTGAGCAGCTATATGTAAGGGAAAGAGTGAACAAATATCTAGGACATGGAGGCATAATTTTCCCAAATGCCCTAAGGAAGGGTGGAGAAACAGACAAAACATAGGAGCAGGTGTTACTCTGAGCAGTTTGGGATCAGGGACTTGATCTTTCTTATCACCTGTAACAGTACCTAAAGCACAATAGACACGGGGTGAGTGCATGTGAAGTAAAAGTAACTGAGCCAGCGGTCTGAGACTTGCAGAGGAAGCTAGCAGCATGAAGACACCAGCAGGCAGTGGGAGTAGTTTGTTTATTTCCTTTCCCTTGCATAGGGTTTCTAATAAGCAACCTAAAGCTATCATACATACAAGAAGTATTCAGGGCCCTCGAGGGTGAACTTATTGGCTTCAACAACTACCACAGCCAGGGAGAGTTTCAGTTCCTGGGACTCGTGCCAAGGGCCTATAAGACGATAAATGGACCCACCCATGTGCACAGGGAAGTGATGGAACATGACTGGGATAGCTTCCATCACGTAACCAACACTGTACTTATTAAGCAGAAGAGGATGTAGAGGGCAATGGGCAACAGATCCACAGGAGCTTCCAAATTCCTCTCCTCCCTTCTTAGGGTTTCTCTTTCACAGAGGTCAAGGACACAGCCAATCTCCCTGAGCCTCCTTTTCCCAAACAGTACAATTTTACATGTGTCTCTACAAAGTAGGGCTTCAAGAAAAACACTGAGCGCTTTTGTGGCCACACATCAGTGCTGACACGACTCCTTGTACTACAGGAATCACGCAGAATGGGTAGTCCAAATCATGTCGTCCCGCTGTACTGCCTGCAGCATTGCCTTCAATCGGTCCTGCACTTCAGCCAACTGCCGTCGGTTCAAACTGCCAGGAACATCCCATTGTCTGTAGCAATGGACAGGCATGGGATAAATCACATGCTTCAGCTCAATCAAGGACGTTAGGTGCTGCAGAAGGTTTGTGAGCACAGGCATTGTAATGCGGTTGAAGGCAAAGCTAAGGACACGGAGGCGCGAACAGTGGCTCAGAGCTGTCAGGAGAGCAGAGAGAGTAGAATCAGTTAATAGGCAATTATTTATTTCCAGATGCTGCAGGGTACCTGAGGCCCTCTCCAGCAGAGTCTGGAAGGGCTCATGAGCCTCTGAGAATATCTGGTTGTGACTGAGATCCAACTGCCTTAGGTGGGTGGCCTGAGAGCTCTGAGAAAGGACAGTGACATCTTCGATAGACAGGCCACAGAAAGACAGATTCAGTGTCTTCAGCTGAGGTGGCAGCACTCTGCAGAGAGAAAAAAGAAAGGTTATTTCAGAAGAATGAGTGTTGGACCAGGGCAGTGAGCCGTAAATAATACATACCTAAGGTCTAGAATAAACTAATCTGGACATATCTTATTCTGTTTGGTTTGGTTTAGTCCCACCCCAGCCCCTCCCCCGTGGTCACTTCTGTACCTATTTTGCAAGTCCTTAGTCAAGTGTGGTTTGGAATCAGACTAAATATATTTGTGACCATGACAAAGTAACTTTCCCACTCTAAGACACATGTTCTTAATCTTTAAAATGTGCACACCAGTAATTATCATTACAGAGTGTGCCACAGATTAAGTGAAAAAAAATTATATGCACGTAGTATATACAACATCAATGGCCACTCCTGGTCACTTATATGGCGAGGACAGGTCTAGGAAAGCAGCCAACTGAAGGCTCCCTTTAACTGGTTCCCAGATGACAGCTTCTCCATTCTGTGTCTAAGCCTTGGGGAAAACACAGGAGCAAGAGGATCTGGCAGTGTTAACTACTGTGGCCAGTCCAGGGGGATGTGCATCAGTGTTACAGCATAAGACTTTTTTCCATATGAACGCCTCCTCTTGCTCACTAGAGAGCTGTAGACACCACTACGACTGAGACTTTTACTAATATACTTACAGATTCATCATAGAGTCTACACACGGTTGGCTGAATGAATGAATGCACGAATGAGCACAGCTTGCTTGCTTTTCTAAACTTGTCTTTCTCCTCACCATGAAGTACCTCTCTCTAGCCTGGCCAAATGCTAATTCCCAGCAGTTCCCATGCTGAGGTGGAAGGAGAAATACTTTACAAGGAGCTTAGGAATATCTAAGCATGATCGCTTCTCTTCTCTTACTCATGGGGTGTGCAGGGAACCCCGGTTCCTCCCACCCACTCACCTGAGAAGTCTGTGCAATTGATCTCTGAGGTACTGGGTAGACAAGTCGAGCTCTTGGAGGCTGTCCAGCTTCCCAAAACAGTGGAGGAAAGTTTGGAAGTGTATCCCCAGAAAGCATCTAAAGCGGATGTTAGACAGACGAAGGCTGTACAGGTGGGCCGTCTGAGCCAGAAGAGTGTTGACATCCCTCAAATGAGCCTGATCCACCTGCAGGTGATCAATGCATCGTGGATCCAGAAACTGCAGCATACTTCTGTGGGAAGACATGTCAACAATTTCCAAATCTCTGCAGCAGAGGTGCAAAGACCCAAAGCTCTGCCTGAGTTTACTCTGAAGAAAGGAAACAAATTGCTGTGTTCTCAAGGTTCCATCGAAGGAGAGGTCCACCAGTAATTCCACAGTTTCTGAGGCTGAGTGAGGCTCTGACTCTGAATTATCAAATCCGTGGCACCTGACACTGTGCTGGGCTTCTTCTGTTCTAAGAGTAGAGTTCTGAGAGTAAGCACAAGACCGAAAGCAGGAAGGGAATGTGGTTCTGATCTCAGAGCATATTATCTTACAGTCCAGGTCCTGCCTTAAATCTAAGAGCCTCAGTTTTGGGGGCCTGTAAGGAGAGGAGACAGAACACATGAGAGGTAGCCGATTGTAATGTAATCTCCCAAGAACAGTGTTAAGAAGAAGGAACCCTTTATCCCTGGTTTTTCACAGCATATGTCATTCACCAAGAATTCCTTTCCTAAGAATTCAGTACCTTTTGTTCTTTTCCCCCTACTTTTTTCACCTCTGGTCTGTTCCCATATCAATGCCCATGTCCTTCTTCTTTGTAATTACACTCAGAAGGTAATTCCACCCATAGTATCCTCAGTCACCTCTATTCTGTAATCAAGTCTGTGAGATGTTAGAGTAGTTAAGGTGACCCCAAGTGTTGGACCAGTAGCCCCAAAGAGATCCTCATAAGTCACTACTGGCTACTTCTGGAAGACTGCTATGTAATCCCTTGTCCCAGGCTCTGGCACACTCTCCTGCTGACTTACTCTATAGGTACTGGATATAGTCTTACCAGGAAGAAGAGTTCTGGGCAGAGTGGAGCTGCAGACCATCAATCATGGCTTCCAAGATGTCACAGTCTGACCCTTGTAAACTCAGTGTACCGATATGGAGACAGCGAAAGGGCCAAACCCTCACCATTGCCTTTAGTATCTCCTTATGCCTGCCCACGAAGGCAGAAATGAACAGTGGAACAAAGAGGGCTCTTGGGAGCTCATCCAGGGCATGGATAGCAGCCTGCTCATTACTCAGCAGACTCTTTGCAGCAAGCTCTAGCAGAGTGCTTGTGGGCTTCTGGTCCATCTGGAACCTGCTTCAGGGTAAACAATATTTAGAAATCCTAAGAGGACATCCAGAGCCTCCAATGTCAGTTACAGAAAAAATATTTATTGAATAAATATATGGTGACCTCTAGTGACCTCTACTACAAGGATAGAATACAAATAGGCTTGTGTGTTTAAGTATGTGTGTGTGTGCACACACACCCACTATAAAATGCCCCTAGAAATCACAGGTAAGTTAGCAGAATGTGATGTTGACTATGGAGCTGTCTTGTTCCCAATATATTTCCTCCCAAAAGGATACTGACCAATCAGAAGGAAAATGTAAATCTACACAAAAGCCACACTCTGATCATTACTTTAACATAGAAATTGTGCAAAGTTCAATGTAATTGGGAGTAATGAAAATCGTGAAATTCCAGCCACAGGCTTTCACACTCCCATCACTAGGCTTTGTGGCATGCAAAGACAGACCTAGTAAAGCTGCAAGACATACAGAAGGAGGAAAATGGTAAGGGGCTTAAAGTTGATACAACACTGCAGCAGAATAAGTCTGAAAATACCAAAACGGTGTCCTGGAAGGTGAGATTGGGACCTACAGGGAAAGGAATCTGTAATACGCGCATTTAAAGGGGTAGGGAAGGCATAAAGGTGAAGTCGTTGAAAGACATAACTTCTAGGGAATAATAAAGTCAAGGAGGAAAGGAGAAGCATCCCGGGCACTTGGGTAATGGGGAAATGAAGGATCTTCCAAGACATAAGAGAACCACAAATCAGAGCAATCACAGCTTCTCCCTCCCTTACCAAAACAAAATAAATTAAGGATCTGGACTTTGCTATTCTGACACAAAAATGACATCAGTAAAGTAGGAGTCTTGGCAAAAAAAACCAAGATCATACACATGAGCAAAAGGAAGGGGAATCCCATATGCAACCATTTCAAAAAAAAAAAAATTTCACACATATGAAACAACCATGAAGCAGGAGACTGTAAGCCAACACTCCAAACAGAATTTCACTCAAGCAAGCATTTGAGGATATGAAACCTGCTTGAATCAAAATCCTTTTAAAACTATAAAAACAGAAGTGACCCAAAAACAAGTCTGAAGTTGAGACTTTCCATCCCAGCTAGAATGTCCTTCAAATATCACAGCTTATAGAGAAAAGTTTTCAACACTTAGGAACTTGGGAATTTGGCACCCCTCACCGCTTTCTGAGGTATCTACTAGAGCAGGGCTTTGCAAACTGCAGCCCATTGTGCCAAATCTAGCCCACCGCTTGATTTTGTAAATAAAGTTTTATTGGAACAAAGCCACAACCGTTTATGTATTGTCTATAGATGCTTTTGCACTGCAATGGCAAGGCTGAGTAGCTTTGACAGAGACACTGTGGCCCACACACTTAAAAGCATTTACTATATGCCTCTTCACAGGCTAATTGCCAAGAATCTTCTAAAAGATGAATTGGGATTTTGATCCCCTATGTGATGTTGGAAAACGTCACCAAAATATCTGACGGTGAGCATGTTACAGCTAATACTAAAATCCAGGTGGTGGAAAAGGGGGGAAGACTAATAAATGCTTCAATATTGTGAAAACACAGAAGTTGTGCACTTAAACATGAGAGAAAGCAGAAGAATAGAACAAAAGACAGTTAAACTTTTTGTCATAACATAGTAGGTGAGTTTAAATAATACTGGGCAGTGCAGAAGAATGGACCAGATAGGAAAGTGTTCAGAAAACAGGGTAGTTCAGGATGAGCTTTTTCAAAGCATTTAACATGACACAGAACACATCTTGATGATAAAAGCCAAGATTCACAGTGAAGATGTAACACTTAGGAATATTTATACACTAAATAACACAGCAAACATTTTCATGAAGCAAAAAGACAAAGAGACATAGATAAAAATATGGTAAAAATGGGTGATTTAATACACCAGTCTTAGTATAAGACAGATCAACTAGTATAAAAAATTGGGACAGGATGTAGAAAATCTAAACAACATAATAAAGTAAACTAAATGTGTATATATATATATATATATATATACAGTATCTATGTACATATGTGTGTGTACATGCTATGAAAATAGAAAATTTATTTTCTTGTCAAAATTGATACAAATTAAACAGGGACGGCACCATTTACTTCCATAAATTAGAAATAGACCAAATAGTCCTCTCTAATCACAAAGCAGCTAAAGTTAAAATTACTAAAACAAACTGAAAACACAAAGGTTTTTTTCTACCAGGAAAGGTTTCTGGTTTAAAACTTTTTTTGAGTTAAAGAGGAGAATCAAATTAAAGTTACACAAACTATGTATCAGGATCTATGGGATACACATAAAGTAGTGATCAGAGGCAAATTCGGAGCGCTAAAGACTTTTACAAGAAAAAGTGGAAGAATGAAAATAAATATTGAAACAGAAAAAAGAAATTCCTGTGCAACCTCTTTGCAAATAACTTTGAAAATCCACATGAAGCAGATATTGTCCTAGAGAAATTCAGACAAACAAAATACTAACTCTAGTGTTAAAAAGCTGAAATTTGCCAATTTTTATAGAAGAAATAAAGTTATTATGCAATTACCCCCAAGTAGCATTTTGCTCAGGTGGTCTTACAGATGAATTCTAGTAAAGTATCAAGGATGCCACAGGACCAATGGTCTCTCTATAAATTATTCAATAACATTAGAAAGGAAGGAAAGGTCCCTAACTCCTCCTATGAAGCAAGTATGACATTGATAGGAAAAATGTAGATATGAAAATCCTAAATAGAGGCGGAGCCAACATGGCGGCGTGAGTAGGACAGTGGGAATCTCCTCCCAAAAACATATATACTTTTGAAAATACAACAAACACAACTAGCCCTAAAAGAGAGACCAGAAGACGCAGGACAGTGGCCAGACTGCAGCTACACCAGCGAGAACCCAGCGACTGGTGAAAGGGGTAAGATACAAGCCCCGGCCCGGCGGGACCCGAGCGCCCCTCCCCCCAGCTCCCGGCGGGAGAACAATAGGCAGAGCGGGAGGGAGACGGAGCCCAGGACTGCCGAACACCCAGCCCCAGCCATCCGGGCCAGAGCGCAGACACAGTACATGCCCAGGGGGCCCTGGATACTGGGGGAACAGGGAGTAAGACCTCTGAGCGGGTGCTGAAGCTGATGCCCCTGTGACAAAGAAAAGCGGGGGTTTTTGAAAGTCTTAAAGGGACAGGGACTTAACAGCTTGACGGAAACAACCCAGGTCACAGTACAGCAGCTGGAAATTACAGGGAAAACCGGGTGCACTAACCCCCTGGGCAACAGCTCTGAGACCCCTCACGGAGGCAAACAGTCAAGCAGCCCCCCCATCCATCACCCCACCGGGCGCTGCAAAAGCAGAGAAGCAGCCTGAGACAAATTCCGCCCACAGAAAGGGAAATTTCTCCCTTCCGGCCAGGCAAGACACAAAGACCCACTCTACACGCAATTACCCAACACAAGCCACTAGGGGTCGCAGTTGCCCAAGTAAAGAAAGGCCAGTAGCAAGTGAAAATTTTGGCCCTCCCAGCTGACAGTCAATAGCACCTGTCAACATGAAAAGGCAAAAAAATATGATCCAGACAAGACTAACCCAGACAGCTTCAGCATCTGCTACATCTTCCCCTGAGAAGGAATCTGGGGAGATAGATTTAGCCAGTCTACCTGAAAAAGAATTCAAAACAAAAGTCATAACCATGCTGATGGACTTGCAGAGAAATATGCAAGAACTAAGGAAGGAGAATTCAGAAATAAAACAAGCTCTGGAAGGACTTCAAAACAGAATGGACGAGATGCAAGAGACCATTAATGGACTAGAAAACAGAGAACAGGAACGCAGAGAAGCTGATGCAGAGAGAGATAAAAGGATCTCCAGGAATGAAAGAATTTTAAGAGAGCTGAGTGATCAATCTAAAAGGAATAATATAAGAATCATAGGCATTCCAGAAGAAGTAGAGAGAGAAAAGGGGATAGAAAATGTCTTTGAAGAAATAATTGCTGAAAATTTCCCCAAACCAGGGGAAGAAATGGCCTCTCAGACCACAGAGGTACACAGAACTCCCATGACAAGGGATCCAAGGAGGGCAACACCAAGACACATAATAATTAAAATGGCAAAGATCAAAGACAAGGACAAAGTATTACAGGCAGCCAGAGAGAAAAAAAAGGTTACCTACAAAGGAAAACCCATCAGGCTATCATCAGACTTCTCAACAGAAACCCTACAGGCCAGAAGAGAATGGCATGATATACTTAATGCAATGAAACAGAAGGGCCTCGAACCAAGACTACTGTATCCAGCACGAATATCATTTAAATATGAAGGAGGGATTAAACAATTCCCAGACAAGCAAAAGTTGAGGGAATTTGCCTCCCACAAACCACCTCTACAGGGCATCCTACAGGGACTGCTCTAGATGGGAGCACTCCTAAAAAGAGCACACAACAAAACACCCAACATATGAAGAAGGGAGGAGGAGGAATAAGAAGGGAGAGAAATAAAGAATCATCAGATTGTGTTTATAATAGCTCAACAAGCGAGTTAAGTTAGACAGTAAGACAGTAAAGAAGCTAACCCTAAACCTTTGGTAACCACAAACTTAAAGCCTGCAATGGCAATAAATTCATACCTTTCAATAATCACCCTAAATGTAAATGGACTGAATGCACCAATCAAAAGACACAGAGTAATAGAATGGATAAAAAAGCAAGATCCATCCATATGCTGCTTACAAGAGACTCACCTCAAACCCAAAGACGCTCACAGACTTAAAGTCAAGGGATGGAAAAAGATATTTCAAGCAAACAACAGAGAGAAGAAAGCAGGTGTTGCAATTCTGGTATCAGACAAAACAGACTTCAAAATAAAGAAAGTAACAAAAGACAAAGAAGGACATTACATAATGATAAAGGGCTCAGTCCATCAAGAGGATATAACCATTATAAATATATATGCACCCAATACAGGAGCACCAACATACCTGAAACAAATATTAACAGAACTAAAGGAGGAAATAGAATGCAATGCATTCATTCTAGGAGACTTCAACACACCACTCACTCCAAAGGACAGATCCACCAGACAGAAAATAAGTAAGGACACAGAGGCACTGAACAACACACTAGAACAGATGGACCTAATAGACATCTACAGAACTCTACATCCAAAAGCAACAGGATACACGTTCTTCTCAAGTGCACATGGAACATTCTCCAGAATAGACCACATACTAGGACACAAAAAGAGCCTCAGTAAATTCCAAAAGATTGAAATCCTACCAACCAACTTTTCAGACCACAAAGGCATTAAACTAGAAATAAACTGTTCAAAGAAAGCAAAAAGGCTCACAAACACATGGAGGCTAAACAACACGCTCCTAAATAATCAATGGATCAATGACCAAATCAAAATGGAGATCCAGCAATATATGGAAACAAATGACAACAACAACACTAAGCCCCAACTTCTGTGGGACGCAGCAAAAGCAGTCTTAAGAGGAAAGTATATAGCACTCCAAGCATATTTAAAAAAGGAAGAGCAATCCCAAATGAACGGTCTAATGTCACAACTATCAAAATTGGAAAAAGAAGAACAAATGAGGCCTAAGGTCAGCAGAAGGAGGGACATAATAAAGATCAGAGAAGAAATAAATAAAATTGAGAAGAATAAAACAATAGCAAAAATCAATGAAACCAAGAGCTGGTTCTTTGAGAAAATAAACAAAATAGATAAGCCTCTAGCCAGACTTATTAAGAGGAAAAGAGAGTCAACACAAATCAACAGTATCAGAAATGAGAAAGGAAAAATCACAACAGATCCCACAGAAATACAAAGAATTATTGGAGAATACTATGAAAATCTATATGCTAACAAGCTGGGAAACCTAGGAGAAATGGACAACTTCCTAGAAAAATACAACCTTCCAAGACTGACCCAAAAAGAAACAGAAAATCTAAACAGACCAATTACCAGCAACGAAATTGAAGCGGTAATCAAAAAACTACCAAAGAACAAAACCCCCGGGCCAGATGGATTTACCTCGGAATTTTATCAGACATACAGGGAAGACATAATACCCATTCTCCTTAAAGTTTTCCAAGAAATAGAAGAGGAGGGGATACTCCCAAACTCATTCTATGAAGCTAACATCACCCTAATACCAAAACCAGGCAAAGACCCCACCAAAAAAGAAAACTACAGACCAATATCCCTGATGAACGTAGACGCAAAAATACTCAACAAAATTTTAGCAAACCGAATTCAAAAATACATCAAAACCATCGTACACCATGACCAAGTGGGATTCATCCCAGGGATGCAAGGATGGCACAACATTCGAAAGTCCATCAATATCATCCACCACATCAACAAAAAGAAAGACAAAAACCACATGGTCATCTCCATAGATGCTAAAAAAGCATTTGACAAAGTTCAACATCCATTCATGATAAAAACTCTCAGCAAAATGGGAATAGAGGGCAAGTACCTCAACATAATAAAGGCCATCTATGAAAAACCCACAGCCAACATTATATTGAATAGCGAGAAGCTGAAAGCATTTCCGCTGAGATCGGGAACTAGACAGGGATGCCCACTCTCCCCACTGTTATTTAACATAGTACTGGAGGTCCTAGCCATGGCAATCAGACAAAACAAAAAAATACAAGGAATCCAGATTGGCAAAGAAGAAGTCAAACTGTCACTATTTGCAGATGACATGATACTGTACATAAAAAACCCTAAAGACTCCACCCCAGAACTACTAGAACTGATATCGGAATACAGCAAAGTTGCAGGATACAAAATCAACACACAGAAATCTGTGGCTTTCCTATATACCAACAATGAACCAACAGAAAGAGAAATCAGGAAAACAACTCCATTCACAATTGCATCAAAAAAAATAAAATACCTAGGAATAAACCTAACCAAAGAAGTGAAAGACTTATATTCTGAAAACTACAAGTCACTCTTAAAAGAAATTAAAAGGGACACTAACAGATGGAAACGCATCCCATGCTCATGGCTAGGAAGAATTAATATCGCCAAAATGGCCATCCTGCCCAAAGCAATATACAGATTTGATGCAATCCCTATGAAACTACCAGCAACATTCTTCAATGAACTGGAACAAATAATTCAAAAATTCATATGGAACCACCAAAGACCCCGAATAGCCAAAGCAATCCTGAGAAAGAAGAATAAAGTAGGGGGGATCTCACTCCCCAACTTCAAGCTCTATTATAAAGCCATAGTAATCAAGACAATTTGGTACTGGCACAAGAACAGACCCACAGACCAGTGGAACAGAATAGAGACTCCAAACATTAACTCAGACATATATGGTCAATTAATATTTGATAAAGGAGCCATGGACATACAATGGCAAAATGACAGTCTCTTCAACAGATGGTGCTGGCAAAACTGGACAGCTACATGTAGGAGAATGAAACTGGACCATCGTCTAACCCCATATATAAAAGTAAACTCAAAATGGATCAAAGACCTGAATGTAAGTCATGAAACCATTAAACTCTTGGAAGAAAACATAGGCACAAACCTCTTAGACATAAACATGAGTGACCTCTTCTTGAACATATCTCCCCGGGCAAGGAAAACAACAGCAAAAATGAACAAGTGGGACTATATTAAGCTGAAAAGCTTCTGTACAGCAAAAGACACCATCAATAGAACAAAAAGGAACCCTACAGTATGGGAGAATATCTTTGAAAATGACACATCCGATAAAGGCTTGACGTCCAGAATATATAAAGAGCTCACACGCCTCAACAAACAAAAAACAAATAACCCAATTAAAAAATGGGCAAAGGAACTGAACAGACGGTTCTCCAAAAAAGAAATACAGATGGCCAACAGACACATGAAAAGATGCTCCACATCGCTAATTATCAGAGAAATGCAAATTAAAACTACAATGAGGTATCACCTCACACCAGTAAGGATGGCTGCCATCCAAAAGACAAACAACAACAAATGTTGGCGAGGCTGTGGAGAAAGGGGAACCCTCCTACACTGCTGGTGGGAATGTAAACTTGTTCAACCATTGTGGAAAGCAGTATGGAGGTACATCAAAATGCTCAAAACAGACTTACCATTTGACCCAGGAATTGCACTCCTAGGAATTTACCCTAAGAATGCAGCAATCAAGTATGAGAAATATCAGTGCACCCCTATGTTCATCGCAGCACTATTTACAATAGCCAAGAATTGGAAGCAACCTAAATATCCATCGATAGATGAATGGATAAAGAAGATGTGGTACATATACACAATGGAATACTACTCAGCCATAAGAAAAGGGCAAATCCAACCATTTGCAACAACATGGATGGAGCTGGAGGGTATTTTGCTCAGTGAAACAAGCCAAGCAGAGAAAGAGAAATACCAAATGATTTCACTCATCTGTGGAATATAAGAACAAAGGAAAAACTGAAGGAACAAAACAGCAGCAGAATCACAGAACTCAAGAATGGACTAACAGGTACCAAAGGGAAAGGGACTGGGGAGGATGGGTGGGTAGGGAGGGATAAGGGGGGGAGAAGTAGGGGGGTATTAAGATTAGCATCCATAGCGGGGTGGGAGAAAGGGGAGGGCTGTACAACACAGAGAAGACAAGTAGTGATTCTACAACAGGTTGCTACGCTGATGGACAGTGACTGTAAAGGAGTATATAGGGGGGACCTGGTATAGGGGAAAGCCTAGTAAACAAAGTATTCGTCATGTAAGTGTAGATTAATGATTAAAAAAAAATGCAGTTCCTATGTGGTGACCTCTAATGAGTTCTACACAATGATATAAAGGACATATAAAAGTGTAGGCAAAGGATCTGTTTGTGTTTATACAGAGGATCAAAGCCTAATTTGGCTACCCCGAAAATGAACTAAGATACGATATGAAAAAGAACTTCCAACATCAGCACTCTCGGGAAGACTCATGACAGAAGATGATCAGAAAAAAAAAAAAAAAAAAAAACTTCAACAAAGATCCACGCACTATCACAGGTGTAGATGCACTCATCCCACCAGTTCCTAGACTTGCCATGGGAAAGATGAAGGAGATATCTAAGCTGGCCTGTGCATGCAGTAAAACAAAAATTGGACTGGATCTATAATGTTGGAACTCAACCAAGAATTAGGAGAAGTGCAAATTGTAGCACTCCAAAATCTTACAACCACAGACTATTTATCGTTAAAAGAACATATGGGATATGAACAGTCCCCAGGAATGGGGTGTTCTAGTTTATCTGAATTCTCTCAGACTGTTTAAGTTCAGTCGGACAATATCCACCATATCATAGATAAGTTTTCACAAATGCCTAAGGTGCCTAACTGGTTTTCTTGGTTTCACTGGAGATGGCTGGTAATTACAGGTATGCTTTGGTTAGGTAACTATATTCCTATTATGTTAATGTGTCGGCACAATTTAATTAGTCGTTTAAAACCTATCCATGCTGAAGTTACTCTACAAGAAGATATGTCAAAGAAATAATCAATCTTCCCAGGTTTTCTTCTGCCTGCTACTTCTATAGCTTTTCTTCTTCCTACCTAATCACAACCTTTAAATAGAACTCGTGCCACATGTCGAATTTACCGAGTATCATAATTCTTCCAAGTGGTAAAGATACCTCAAGACAAAAGCTGGGCATAGAAGCCACAGGGCATAAATATGCAAAGAAGTAAAAAGCTAACCTTTTCAAACGATAAGGCTTCTCTCTCACTTACCAACTTAACATTTCCCTGTATGGCCCCGGAAGATGACTGGTTAGCCAGAGACGGGTAAGATTCCTCAAGGGAGGAACAACCTAAGACAGGCACAGTCGCAGGGGGGCCATCAGGTGAGAAATCGGGGATCAACAGAGGTGAGGCTTAGAACCTCACCCCCCCATTCTGAGAGAAATCTTCTGCATACGTGGATGTTTTATTGCCCTTGTCTAGCTTGGATTAACACATAGTCTACAGGCACACACCTGATCATCTACATTTGCTCTCTTACAACACTAAACTCTGTTTTCTACCTTTATCTCGTATCTACCTACCACTTCAGCATTTTATTAAAAATAATAATAATAGAGAAATGCGGTATCCACATATAAATCAAGTTTAAAAATCAAATGAATATTCATATTTGAACTGACTGTGTATAGTTCATAATGCATTAACAAAACCGAAAGCTTCTGTGATGACTGCCCTTGCAATGTTCACCATGTAACTTATTCACTATGTAAGAATTTGTACTCCATGTAAGAATTTGTTCATTATGCATCAGAAGATTGGAGACTGACGAAAATTAGGCTTGGGGTGGATTAATGATTGTGCATTGAGTATTGACTCCCCTATACAGAAATTTATTGTGGTTAACAACTATTTGATCAATAAATATGAGAGATGCCCTCACAATATATATATGTGTATGTGTGTATATATATATATATATATATATATATATATATAAACACACTTCCAATTGTAAAATAAATAAGTAACCGGGATGTAATGTATAGCATAAGGAATATAGTCAAAATATTGTAACAACTTGGTATGGTGATACCTGGTACCTAGAAATATCATGTATATAAATGTTGAGTCGCTGTGTTGTACACCTGAAACTAATGTAATGCAATGCTGTTGTCAACTACCCTTCAATAAAAAATAAAAATAAAAAAAAAAAAGAAAATCCTAAATAAAACATTAGCAAACATCGAACAATAATACATTAAGAAGCTAATACACTGTGGCCAAGTGGGATTTATTCCATTAATACAAAGTTGGCTCTATATTAGGAATTCCATTTATATCACTCACCATAGTAACATAGTTAAGGATAACCATAGATGCTGACCAAGCCTTTGGGAAAATTCAACAACAGTACATGTTAAGAAAAGAAAAACCTCTAGAAAACAGGCGTCAGGGGATGTTTTCTAAACATGAAAGAAGATACATAATTAGTTCTTAATGCCAGTATTTTATTAAATGAAGGACCACTAAAGGTAAGGAACAGATGCCCACTCCTTTATTCCTACTCAGTCTTGTACTATAAGTATTCGTCAGTTGACAAGAGAAAGCTATCAGATTTATAAGAATGGAGAACAAGAGGTAAAGCCATCTCTGTGTGCCAATGATATTACAGTATACCTGCACATCCAACAGAACAATGACACATTAACTGAAATAATAAAAATCAGTACGGGAGCAGCATATAAAGCTAACATAAAAGAATCAATAGTCTTTGTATATAACCACACAAAAACCCAATGTGGAGAGCACATTGGGAGAGAAGATCCCATATATGACAGCAACACGTAATATTAAATGTATAGGTATAAACTTAGCAAGAACATTGATACAAGGAAAGGTTTTTCTGAACGACAAGGAGTTGTCATTGCATCTATACAAGGAAAACTTTTTCCTTTGTGACAGTGAGTAAATGGAAAGACAGTCACTGTCCATGGACAGAATAATTCAACATTAAAAACATGTCAATTCTCCCTAAGTTAACTTATAGATTGAATAAAATCTCAAAAATAGCAGCAAACATTGTTATGGAGTTAGACAAGTTGATAATAAAGTTCATATTTTAAAAAATCCAAGAATAACTAGGATATAAATGAAAAAGAAAACCTACGAGAGGGGAGGAATGATACCAAACATTTAAGCACGGTGTAAAGCCTCTGCAATTACAACATCATGGCACTGGTACCTGGACAGATACATAGCCCAACGGAACAGAAGAGAAAACACAGAGATGCACCCAAGTACATATGGAAATTCTAGTATTAAAAAAAAAGAGGGGCATGTAACATCACTGGGGCAAAGATGGACATTTCATAAATGGTGCTGGATCAACTGAGACATTTGGAGAAAAATAACAGTAGATTCATATCACACACCTTCCAGAAAACAAACTGCAATGGTGTTAGGGATTTAAACATAAAAAAATGAAACCACAACAAGTTCTTGAAGAAAATATGGCAGAAATTTCTTTAACCTCAGTGTAGGGAAAGGATTTCTGACTGTGACTCAAATTAGGAGGCCATGAAAGACAAGAATGACCAATTTGACTGCACAAAATTTTTAAATGTTTGACAAACACATCCTAAACAAATCAAAAGGAACCTGAGAAACTGAATAGAGGACTTGCAGCATACACCATGGACAAATGGGTAATGGCCTAAATATATACAGAACTTTTAAATATTGAAGGACAAAGGGCTAAAAGTTTTGTCAAAAAATGGGAAAATGGTATGAACAGATTATTCACAAAAATACATTATCACGGTCCTCAAACACATGATGATTCAAACTTGCAATCAGACAAATGAATACTAAAACAAAAAAGTGACCCTTCACTGGGAAGACATTTCTGACTCTGAATCGTGGTAATGATTCGCATACCCAACAGTTAAATGAACAATTAAAATCAATGAGGGTGGAGGCAGGTCCCAAACTCAAATACAAAGAGCAACAAATGAATCTAACCATATTGTAAATGACTATCTTTATCACACTGAGAGGTGAGGAAGAAAACAGCTAAGCTAAGAAACTTGGGAAAAAAGTATTTTGATTGCATCCTCTGAGGCTAAAGACAAAAAGAACTGTACAACTTAGTAGATCTGTTTCTAACAGGGGTATAAGGTTAGCATTTCTGCAACTACTTTATTTGTATACGTCATGAATGAACAAACCATTAAGGAGTGTAGACAAAGGGAGCAAGATCAGAGAAATTACAGATAAGACTAGAATGGATTGAAATTAGATATTTCAGTACGAGCTCCTGGCTTTTAATATGTATACATATAGATAGGTACAGAAATAAACGTAGATATGTCTGGAAGCATGGGTACATACATGCAATATACTGCCTACTTTGTTTTGACGGAGAGGGCCGAGCAGCAATGAAACCCCACTAGCAATGGATGCACACTCAGATATTGGTTTCTAAATGTCAGTCTCCAAGAAAAGGACCCAAGGATCCTGGCAGACGTGATTCAATGCCAGGGCTGCAGTGGGAAAAAAACACAAAATGAACATGAACATCTTATGGTGCCGGTGTGATGAAGGATAGGGTCTGTCAGAAGAACAGAACCAACTAAAAGGGGCTCCGGATGACCAGAGCTGGAACAATTCAAGGAACAAAATAAACAGTGACCTAATTTGACTATAACTGATACTGTATCATGGTTGTTTGGGAGTCCAGAATGATAAAAATAATTTGAATAAGTTATCTGAATCAGTAATTTGAGATAAATTTTGTAAAAAAACTTGAAAATGTATAAATAAATGGGGGATAAAGGATGGCTCTTCAGAATTCCAATAAGGATATGTGAAGGAATGAGGACAATAGGAAGTCAGCATTAGGTCATAACTATTGTAGGCAAATCCCCAGATGGATTCTAAAAGCAGTGAGTAAACATCTGAGAAGAAACAGGTATTTTCATAGCCTCAAAGTGTTTCCTACACAAGTTGATAAAGTATTTGTCATTAACAATGGGAAAACAGCAGCATTAGCTGGAGAACATAAATGCCACCACCTCAGTCAAGTGATCAAGATGAACACCAGCAGTAGTAAGCACAACATACAGACATCATGTGCCCTGACATGATGCACATAGAAAGGGAGCAAAATCACTTTTTCAGTATCGTGGTATAAGCCCTAAAATTAAGGCCCAATGATATACATGCCTTGACATCTGGGGAAAACCCAGAAGACCTCGAATTGCCTAACCATAAGTTCCCCTTCGTATTGTTTTCCCACAAAGAAGGTTCCCTGGCCAAAGAACCTTTCTTATCATGGGAACTAGGCACAGTGCCTGCTTACCCATGAGTAGTCAGTTTCCATTCCCAACCAGCCCACACAATCATTCAAACAAGCCGATTGCATCCTCCCACGGGAACCAAGCATCACTTCATCCTGTCGTTACTATTAAGACTGCCCCCAACAGCCCCTGGTTTTCACTCTCTTCCAGAGCATGACACCTGCGAGGCACTACCTGGCATGTAGTGTCCTCCCCACCCAGGGACTCAGTAAATGTTACTAATAAACTACTACGGATGTCACCTGCTCAGTGTCGGGTGTCATGTGTTCGGCCACCCTGATAACACTAGGATGGAAAGTCCCCCATCACCAATGGAGGTAAGCAGCAATTCTTGCCCAAATGAGTAACTTAAATCTAATACTAAGAAAATATCAGGCAAACCCAAATTGGCAGACATTCTATAAAATACCTGAGCAGTATAGGATCTTTAAAAGTGTCAGTGCTGTGAAAGACCCAGAAAGATTGAGGAATCGTCAGCCTGCAGGAGACTAAGGAGAAATGATGGCCAAATGCCCTGGCGGTATCCTGAATGAGATCCTGGAATAGGAAAGGGACATTAGTGGGACAACTGGTGAAATTAAAATAAAGTATGTCGTTTGTTAATAGTATTACATCAATGTTAATTTCCTGGTTTTGCTCATCCTTCCTTGGTGTTGTAAACTGTTAACATTAGGGAAATCTGGATAAAGACACTCTGTGCCATTTTCTGCGACCTTAACATGCGTCTAAAATTATTCAAAATAAGGGATTAAAAAATACAATGTCAGTGGTTAAAGACATGGTTAGTCTATAAATCACATGGTTTAATAATAATTGGCCTGCTGAATCACAGCAAGGAAGACAGTAGGATAAATGCTCACAGCACCTCACCCATTAAAAAAATGAATTGAAACTGCTTTGTGAGCCCATTTTAAGGAATGAAGCTGCATTCATGCCCAGGATGTACCTGAATACTTACTTATTTGAGCTCCACAGGAGAAAAGCATTTTAAGTATAAAAGAAATGAAATACAATAAAAAGAGAAGTATATATATACAATTTAATATTTACAATCTAAGCTCTGGGACAGCAACAGTAATCTAAACAAAACTAAGATGCAAAGGAGAAATATACTTTGTTTTAAGAAGAGAAAGGCTGTTAGATTCTGAGGAGGGAGTATAACTTTAGTAGCCATACAATTGAAGTGAATCACATGTAAGAATAGGGGGATGCAGAGAGAGCGGAGAGGAAAGTGGTTCCAATCCGAATGGATTTCCTGTCTTTTAAATCTCCAAACCTCGACCGTGGGTAATTTAGACCGATATAGGTATCATTTATCAAGAGAACACTGGTGTAACTTACCTACTTGCTAGAAGAGTTGGAGAAAACTTGGGAACCATCCAAGACCTCAGCAGCAGGAGCCCCTTGCTTCCTCTGAGGAGGCTGCCACAAAAGGACACCTGCCTCGGCGGTGCACAGAATCTCAGTGGTTTCTTCTAGAAGTTAAACTGGTCAGGAGAGGAATTCTATTGGTGGAGCTTAGGTCAGGTGACCCCCCCTTAGTCAAACAGCTCTGTGCTGGGAGGAGGGGCCAGACTCGTGACTCATCCCCAGGAACCCTGATCTACGGAGGACGCAAGGGTGAAAAGTTGCGTGTCCACGCGGCCCGCCATCCTGGATTTCTTGGGTAGAAAGCGAAGAGCGGAGTATCCACCTCAGGACAAGTCCCTTGAAGATCGGAGGGAATAAAAAAAAAAAAGAAAGAAAGAAAGTCAAGCACGCTGGCCACAGTTTCTACCAGGCCAGGTCTCAAACGCAGAGAACCAATGTCCAAATGTATCAGCTATTCAGCAAGGGGCGTTAATTTGAAACTGAGTGACCAGTTGATGGCAAAAACCTTAAGATTAGCTCCTTGTTGATAGGGCTTTATTTACCACGTGGAAGATAGGTGATCTCGGCCAGTACACTGACCCTTCAAAGACTCCATTATCATGTTTAAAATGCGACTGGCATTTGAGGTGTCCTCATCAGGTTGCTGGGGTTTCAAGCCCAGTCAATACTACTTACCATATGTGGTGTAAGGACAGTATAAATCTTTGACTCTTCACAGTAGGTGATGGACAGCTGAAGTGCTTAAGGGGTCCAGAAAAAGTCCTAACAACCCGAGGCAGGAATCATTAGAAAACCTGTTCTCCCTCCCTCCAAGGAAAAGACATGAGCCCAGCCTAACGTCTAGTACTGCCCCAGAGACTCCTCAACAGGAAACAGCCAAGAGGCCAGATTGGAGTCCCACTTGTCCTGAGGGGAAACGCAGTCTGGGATGGTAAAGCACTTAACAGCTTTCTTTAGGCAGAGTATTGCTTGGTGCAGATCACAACAGCAGAGAGTTTTCCAAAGCAGAATCTTAAGGTGATGTTTTCTTCCCCCACCCCCTTATATATCCTAACAGAATTTTGGAAACAGCCCTCTCACATGTGTAATTGGCAAAGGATTCAGTCCCTGGTATATTCTACATTTTGTATGTGCTTTGAGTATCCTTTTTCTAAATCTTGGCGCCACAGTCTTACTTCACTCAGTTAATGGGAAACGTCAGCATGTTCCTTAACTGGAAAGCTAGTCCTCGCTGAAAAACAAATTCAAATGTGATCAAAATTACCTTTCATTATTGAAAGTCTGATTTCATTTTTCAATTTCAGTAATTGCACAAATGGCTCTCTGTTCTATCTTCCTTCTGAATCCTAACATTCATAGGTGGATGTTAAGAAAGTTAGATAGAAGCAACCCCTTTTGCTGCCTCAAGACTATGCCTCAGGAATCTGTGCCATGTCAATAAAAGATGCACTAGGTGTTTCTTCCCTTGGAGGAATGCAGCATAGATTCAGGATGGGGATGAACATTTTTCTTTTGTAAAAAAAAATAAAGATATTTTAACTGTGTTTGGAGGTAATTGTACATTCACATGCAGTTGTAAGAAATAACACATAGAGGCCCTATGGACGCTTTGTCCACTTTCCCCAATGATGACACATTACAAAATGGTATTAGAGCCAGGATATTGACCCTGATAGTACCCACTGATCTTATTTAGATTTTGCTTTATTCCAGTGTATATCTGTGTGTGTGTACTTAGTTTTGTGTAGTTTTATCACATGTGGGTCCATGTATCCATCACAATAGACAAGATGCCAAAGAATTCCATCAGCACGTTGATCTCTCTTATTTTACCATTTTGTGTTTCTATTTCTTCATTTACACTGTTCTGTTCTATAACCACACCTATCTCCCTTCTAGAATTCTTCCCAATACCTAACCTATGGAAACTCTTAAACTGTCTCCATTTATAAAATTTTGCCATTTCAAAACTATGGAACTGGAATCATATGTTAGTAACTTTGGGGATTGGCTCTTGTTCACGGAACACAATTCCCTGAATATGCACCAGAGTTTTTGGATTTGTCAAGAATGTGTAACTTTTTATTGTTGAGTAGAATTCCATGATGTGAATATACCACCCTTTCTTTAACCATTCACCCATTCGGGGACACTTGGAGTTTTCCGTTTGGTGAGTATTACAAATAATGGTGCTGTGAAAAGCTGTACAAGTTTCTCTGTGAAATTAAGCCTTTAATTTAAATCCCACAGTGAGAGTTCTGCCATACATGTTAAGTTCATGTTTAACTTTCAGAGAAATTGCCGAACCTTTTTAAAAAGTGCCTGAACCATTTGACATTCCAGCCATTAATGCATGAGTGATCTAGTTTCCCCACACATTCTTGCCAGTATTTGATGTTATTCCCTTTTAAAAAATTTATTAGCTATTTTAATAGGTGTATAGTGATATCTCCCTTTCTGATGCCTAATGATGTGGATGATATTTTGATATTCTTATTTGCCATCTGTCTGCCCTCTTCGCCAAAGTTTTGCTCATGTCTTTTGCCCATTTTCTACGTGCTTTCTTTCACGGTTGAGAGTTGACATGAGAGTTGATTTTATTTTCTAGGTGCCAGTGTTTTGAAGGATATGTGCTTTCCAAATTTTTCTGTAGCTAACATTTACATCAATTCCACAGCTTTTCAAAGAGAAAAGTTTCCAATTTAGATGAGGTCCCATTTATTAATTTTTTAATGGATTGTGCTTTTGTTGCCACCTCTAAGAACTCTGCTTAGCTCTGGATCCAAATGTTTTTCTCCTGTGATATTTTCTTAAATTATTATAGTTTTGCATTTAAATCTGTGACTCATGTTGAGTTAGTTGTTCATGTAAGGTGCAGTTTAGGTCAAAGATCATTTTGTTTTTTCTTTTTTGTCTGTGGATGTCCCATTACGACACCAGCACGCTTGCAGAAAAGTAGATCCTTTCTCCATTAAATTCCTTCTGCACTTTTTTCAAAAATCACTTGAACATAGTGTGGTTCTATTTCTTGGGTCTGTATTCTGTTCCATTCACACATCTGTCCATACTTCTTCTGATGTCACATTATCTTGCTTGCCGTAACTGTATAGTAAGAATAACATTACATGAAGTGATTCCATCTACTTTATTATTCTTTATCAAGCGTGTTTTAGCTACTGTGGGGTTTGTGTCGTCCCACGTACATTTTAGAATAAGCTTCTCTACATGTCCAAAAAGCCTGGTGAGGTTTTGGTAGGAATTGCACTAAACTTGTAGAACAATTTGGGGAAAATTGACATCTTTACTGTGTTAACTCTTCCAATCTGTGAATGTGGTATGTCTCTGTATTTATTTAGGTCTCTGATTTCCTTCCTCAGCATTTTGAGATGTGGATCATACAGACCTTGTACAGGTTTTATTAGATTTATTCATAAGAATATCTTTTCTTTAGGACATTTGTAAATGATATTATATTTTTTGTCACCATGTTCACAGTTTTGTTGCTATATACAAGTGTGACTGATTTTTGTGCATTGATCTTATAGCCCACCAACTTGCTAAAACCATGCATTAGATATAGGAGTTCTGTTTTGCATGCTGCTTGGAATATTTTATGTAGACTGTCATGGCATTTGCAAATAGAGACAGTTTTTAGTTTTTTTTTTCACAATCTGAATGCCTTTGGGAAGTTTTCAGCCATTATTTCTTCAAATACTTTTTTATTACCTCCACCATTTCCATAGAATTGAGAAAAGAGATAAGATTATCTGGGAGGATCTGTGAAAGATCTCCTGGTAAAGTGGAGTGATTCCTACACACACACACACACACACAAAACCCAGAAGGGTTCTGAGAATGTTGTGTCAGCAGAAACGCTGCCATCTCGAACTGAATGGGTCAGAGAGAGGACTGAAAGAAGGAAACCTCTTGGACTCTCAAAATTCTACAGGCAGGGAACAGGCTGATAAAAGCACTCACCTGCAAACACATACTATCCTTCAAGAAAAATGGAAGGATGGCTCTGAGGACAGAGCGTTGGATATAATAGGTGGAGCCTCAGGCACAGAGGGCAGAGCTTCCAGCCACAGAGGAATATTCCCAGGCTTTGAAGCCTCATGAAGTTGGCCTGGTTGGATCTCAGGATTGCTTGGAGCTGATAACTCTTTTCTTTGTTTCCCCTCACTTGAAGAGGGAATGTCTGCAAGTATTTTCCTATGGCTACCCAGCGCTGTAATTTGGAAGTCCATTTCTTACTAGCACCCATGCCCATTGATGGAGAGAAGTTCTGTCTCAGGGAGGACAATACCCAATTTCTCATATGTCTGATTAAATGATTTACAAACAAAGTTTTGGACTTGATATGTAGTGTGTAGAGACTTTGGGAGACTTTGGGAGGAGGTGAATGTGTTTTGCACGTAGGATGGATATGAACCTGTGGGGTCCAGAAGGCAGACTGTAGTAGTAAGCTGAATAATGGCCCCCAAGGATACCCGTGTCTTAAGCCCTGGAACCTGTGAATGTTATCTCATGTGGCAAAAGGGACTTTGTATATGTGATGAGGCTCAGAATCTTGAGATGGACAGAGATTGTCCTGAGGGGCCCTAATAGTAACACAGTGTGTCCTTATTAAAAGGAAGAGAGAGGGAAATTTGACACAGAGGAAGGGGGCAATGTGTTGACTGAAGCAAGATTCTATGCTACCAGTTTGGATGATGGGGGAGTGGGTCACAAGGGAAGGAAGACGAGAATGCAGCTCTACAAGTAGAAAAGGCAAGTCCACAAATTCTCCCCTAGAGCTACCAGGGAGAGGGTGGCCCTGCTGATACCCTGGTTTTGACCCTGTAAAGCTGGTTTTAGACTTGAACTCTGGGACTATGAGAGAGTGATGCATGTCTTAAGCCACCAAGTTCATGGGAATTTGTCAGAGCAGACATAAGAAAATAATACAGGAACCTTTAGACATCATCTAGGCCAGTGGTTTTCAAACCACCCTCAAAACTACTTCTTCCAGCTGTTCTTCAACTCAGGCTGCCTACTTTTTTTCTGTTTCATGGCCACCTGGGAATATTTCATTTTTTTGTGTTTTGAATGACTGTAAGGGATTAAACAATAAGATCATCAATACAATCCAATACACAATTTTACAGATGAAGAAAAAGCCCAGAAAAACTGAAAGATTTTACCTTACTCAGCCAGAGAAGACAGCAAGTTCTGACTCCCAATTGCAGCTTCTTGAGACACACTGCACTAGAAATGGAGGGACAGACTGGAGATAAACTGTGGAGGAATAAATGAAATCATTTATGTAGAGAGCTTAAAACAGTGCCAGGCAAATATGTGCTCATAAACATTATCTGTTATCATAATATGCACTCACACTTGTGTAGACCATCACTGGAAGGATACATGAAAATATGGTAACAGTGGTTTCCTGTGGATAGGGAAAATGAGAAACGGGGTGGGAGAGCAACTGACTTTTCTCCGCATGTCTTTTTTAACCACGTGCACGTGCCACATACATATGTAGGTCCCTCTGTGATGAGCAGGATCCGGTGGACTGTCTTTGTTTTCGATGAGGATTCCTACCTCCTCCATGTGAGGATACAGAACCAACTCAGAATCCCTAAGAAATCAGTCATGCCAAATTTTAATTATAAAATAACAAGCAAAGTTGCATTCCAGTCCAACGTCTGTAGCTGCCAACTACTCAAGTCACCTCCACAGGGATCCCTTAAGAGCACACCTTTCTATTAAGATAATCAGGCTTCCAAAGCTAAGATTTCTGTTTTAAACTTTCCTCATGGCAAATCAGATTCAGAAAATCCAATTAGAAACAGTTTACTGCCTGTTTATTAAGTACACCATAGTAACCACCCTTGGTTTCTTTCCTGAGTCTTAAGTCACAAAATTAGAAACCCCGAATGGTCTCTTTCCCAGCTTCTCTAAATCCAACCAAAGTAAAAGGTTCACTCTGTTCACCCGGCTGTATCACCCATCTGGGATCCACCCTCCAGAGAAATCACCCTGGGGTTCACAGAACTAAAATTCTACCTGTTATTTCCTTGGGCGTGGGGGTGGGGGTGGGGGTGGGGGTGGGACTAGTAAGATACACAGCTCTTTCCATTCTGAAATAGTAAAGACATTTTCCCACCCAGTTACAATATCCCATAAGTGAGTTTCTATTTTCTCTTGTCCAGTCCAACCAAGTCCAAATCTAAACTGACTTTTCCCCGTAACTTTGTAGATTGCTGTTGGCCTGCTTCAACTGGCCTGAGAATGAGAGGATGAATCTCTACAGCCTCAGAAAACAAGCCCAGGTACCTGCAAAGCAAGACCGCCGGTCATTTGTGATGCCAACCAAGCTGACGATCGTAACCGGCAGTTAACACTGTTCCCAGACCGCAAGTGGGAAGAGGCGTGGTGGCCGCTCCCAGCCCTGAATACCCACATCACTTCTGTCAAAGAGAAGGGTGTGTTCTGGAGGTGTGGAAACAGGAGATTCCTTCAGCTACAGATGGGACCAGGGATGGACGTGACACAGATAAGTCACTGACCTAACTGCTTGGCTCCGCTGTCACTATCAGAGACTCCAACTCTGACCCTGAGGATCCCTTGGGAGACAGAGGCTGGGACCTGTCCCCAACTGAGTGCTTGCAAGCAGATAGTGTTAGCTTTAATCCAGACCCTAGTTTTCATACTGCTTCATGTCACACAGGGAGGTGGGGGCTCTTACTACTGCTGCATCCTTGAAAACTGTAGGGAAATCTGGTACTAGAAATGGGGTTCTATGTCCTCTCTTGATCTGTAGCACAGTGAATTTCTGACTTCCAGAAGCCCTTATACTCACTCTGGACAATTTCACAGAGGTCTCATGGTGCTCAAGACAACAATTTCTCACTAGAGAAAATAATGCTAGCAGTTGGTGATACCCTGGTGCCTGCTCAAGCCAGCATATTGAAGAAAGATCAGTCACTGAAAGGAAAACTGTGCGCCCACTGGCTTCTTCTCAACTAGTTAGGGGATAAGGGCACACGACCAGGGTCCAGTTGCAACACAGAAGGAACCAAGGTTTTCCTGCAGCCCAGAATTTTTCTGATGAAGGGAGCTGGGCCACTCAGTGTTTACATTCCTGGACCCCGCGGTCCTGCATCCTGGATGTAGTGAGGAAGACTGTCTGCTCTGCCAGCCACAGGCAACCGCATCCCAACAACATGTTGAGCCCTCTCTTCTGGATCCCTGTTGTCAAGGCCAGGGGTCAGCACTACCAGATCGACTCCACTTGTGTTCCCTGTGCCTGAGCTGACAGGATGTTATTTTTTTAGGATTTCAGCATAGCAGGGGCTAAACACCTGCTGAGTGGGATGCATCAGATTGGGAAACTTCCAGCCCAGTTTTGCCAGCTCCCCTTCAGTGACAGTAATGCCTCCAGGGAAGTCTAGCCGAGATTCCTGTCTGCCACGAACCAAATAGCACTGGAGAAGCACATGGGTCTGCTGACCTGTGAGCTAGTGAAAACTATGGAAAGGAGATCAAAGAGGTTTGAGAAGAAATGCACAATGCCTTTGTACTCTCTGCTCCCCAATGTTTAAGTTACCTGAGGTATTTCACTGACCTACATACTCATTTGGGTAAACCAATTAAGTGAGATCTGTTTGGTTTATTCTGGGGGAGGGAATGCCATCAAGCTCCCAAACAGAGTGCATGATCAAAATATGTTAAGCTCATAAATTTCTGGCTGTTAATGAGACTACGTGGCTGTAAGTGAGCTCCTGGCATGCATCTGACCTACTAGGAGGCTCCCAGATATTGTAAGTGAGATCCTAAGGTCCACACATTGCTGCCAATGCACCAAATTCAGTCCCACACACCCAAAGCAGACTATGTAAAGATAGGAAAGTTAGAAGCTAGCTGGTCAAGTTCAGTGCTTCCATTCCAGCATGGAATATGTCCTGCAGCCTAAGTCAGCATCAGTTTCTAGGAGGGAAGTAGAGCCTGCTTGGTAGCTTAAAGCATGAGATACACAAAGGGTTTCCTACCATAGGCCTTGGGCTGCAGTCAGACAATGACCAGGGATGAATTAGTAGGGTTGGTGGGACAGTATCTCACACACCTCAAAGTCACATATCCTAGCTGCAGATACACCTCAGAATTATGCATTCACTTCAAACTGCAAGAGGTCAACTGCAACCCTGCATATTGTAGATGAGGAAACTAAGGCCAAAAGAATTTCCCAGTGATCATGCTTTTCCATTTCTATATGGTTTGGGAACTGACTTGCAGGGCTGAGTCCACCAGCTCATCCTCCCCATTCTTGCCAACCCTTGCCACCACAACCTGAGGGGTACTCTTACCGATGATGCTACGAATGCAGTTATCCTTCTTAACGATGTTCTGGAGTTGGCCTGTAAGAGATGCTGCATTTTCACTGCTCAGGACAGTGAAGCCCCTGTCTCTGAGGCCTTGATGGATTTCCTGAGACACTTGTTCACTCACACTCAGCAGCACATCTTCAGACCTAGTGTTAAAGGACAGAAAACAGAGTGGCCCTGGCATTGCAGCAAAGCACAGAGAGCACCATTCCAGAAGCCAGGCCCACTCAAAGGAGAATTCCAGCCCCCCACCACTAGTAGACAGAAGGACACCATGTGCAGGTGAAATACCTTCACCGTTACCCTCAAGGTGCCAACAAATTCAGACACATCACATTACATTCCACTTCAAAGAAAAGATAAATTGGACAAGATCTATCCTTGCACCCACTCACTATTCTTTAGTCCCATACACTTTATTTAAATACTGTTTTAAGACATTTTTGTGTATTTTCCATGGTTGCTTTTCCTGTTTCATCAATAAAATGGTAACTGTGTTAAGAGACCTGCACTTGTGGTTTTCCTCTTTCCACTTTGGCTTTAGTTCTTTGTAGGCCATGAATGATCAATGAATATTATTGACCAACTGATCAGCTTCTGGACATACACAAAACAAGTGTCACCTTTTCAAGTACAGAGTGACTCATTTTTATCAAACTGGCTCCCATATTCTCCTCTTCAGAAAGAAGGTCTGCCCCCCAACCCCCCGTCCCAAGCCTCAATATGACTTATCAAAGGACACCAACAATCTTTACAGGTGGTTCCCAAGGTCCCCTGTGTGGCTTGTGAAGAAGAATGAGCAATACCACAGTTACCTGAACCTTCCTTTTATATCCACAAAAGCCCATGGTGTTTTCAAGGCTAAGCTTAATCTATGAAGTTTACCTGCAGTTAAATTCTTTCAAGAAGACTGAAATGGTATCAATCAGCTTCCCAGATCACAAAGGTATAAAACTAGAAATAAACTACACAAAGAAAATGAAAAAGCCCACAAACACATGGAAGCTTAATAACATGCTTCTAAATAATCAGTGGATCAATGACCAAATAAAAACAGAGATCAAGAATATATGGAGACAAATGACAACAATAATTCAACACCACAAAATCTGTGGGGCACAGCAAAGACTGTGCTAAGAGGAAAGTATACTGCAATAGAGGCCTACCTCAGGAAAGAAGAAAAATCCCATACAAGCAGTCTAAACTTACAATTGATGAAACTAGAAAAAGAAGAACAAATGAGGCCTAAAGTCAGTAGAAGGAGGGACATAATAAAGATTAGAGCATAAATAAATAAAATTGAGAAGAATAAAGCAGTAGAAAGAATCAATGAAAGCAGGAGCGGGTTCTCTGAGAAAATATACAAAATAGACAAACCCCTAGCTAGACTTTATCAAGAAAAATGAGAGTATACACAGAAAGAGAAGTTAAAAAGGAAAAATCACAAAAGACATCATGGAAATACAAAGAAATATTAGAAAATACAATGAAAAATCATATGTTAACAAGCTGGATGACCTAGAAGAAATGGACAACTTTCTAGAAAAATACAACCTTCCAAGGCTGACACAGGAAGAAATAGAAAATCTTTAGAGACCAATTACCAGCAAAGAAATTGAACTGGTAATCAAAAGCCTACCTAAGTGCAAACCCCCTGGATGAGATGGCTTCACCACTGAATTTTATCAAACATTTAGCGAAGATGTAATACCCATGGTCCTTAAAGTTTTCGAAAGAGTAGAAGAAGAGGGAATACTTACAAACTCATTCTACGAAGCCAGCATCACTCTAATGCCAAAACCAGGCAAAGACACCACAAAAAAAGAAAATTACAGACCAATATCCCTGATGAACATAGATGCAAAAATGCTCAATAAACTATTAGCAAACTGAATTAAAAATTACATCAACAAGATCATCCATCATGATCAAGTAGGATTTATTCCAGGGATGCAAGGATGGTACAACAATTGAAAATCCATCAACATTATCCACCACATCAACAACAAGAAGGACAAAAAGCACATGATCATCTTCATGGATGCTGAAAAAGCATTCAACAAAATTCAACAACCATTCATGATAAAAACTATCAACAAAATGGGTATAGGGGGCAAGTACCTCAACATAATAAAGGCCATATATGACAAACCCACAGCCAACATTATACTTAACAGTGAAAAGCTGAAAGCTTTTCCTTTAAGATCAGGAGCAAGACAGGGATGCCCACTCTCTCCACTTCTAGTCAACTTAGTACTGGAAGTCCCAGCCACTGCAATCAGACAACATAAAGAAATAAAAGACATCCAGATTGGTAAGGAAGAAGTCGAACTATCCCTGTTTGCAGATGACATGATATTATACATAAAAAACCCTAAAGAATCCACTCCAAAGTTACAAGATCTAATATCTGAATTCAGCAAATTTGCCGGATACAAAATTAATACACAGAAATCTGTGGCATTCCTATACACTAACAATGAACTAGCAGAAAGAGAACTCAGGAAAATGATTCCATTCACAGTTGCATCAAAAAGAATAAAATACCTAGGAATAAACGTAACCAAGGAAGTGAAAGACCTATACTCTTGAAAACTACAAGAAACTCATGAGAAAAATTTAAAAAGATACCAATAAATGGAAACACACCTCGTGCTCATGGATAGGAAGTATTAATATTGTCAAAATGGCCATCCTGCCTAAAGCAATCTACAGATTCAATGCAATTCCTATTAAAATACCAGCAGCATTCTTCAAAGAACTAGAGAAAATCATTCTAAAATTCATATGGAACAACAAAAGACCCCAAATAGCCTAAGCAATCCTTAGAAGGAAGAATAAAGCTAGGGGGATTATGCTCTCCAACTTCAAGCTCTACTACAAAGTCATAGTAATCAAGACAATTTGGTAATGGCACAAGAACAGACCCATAGACCAATGGAAAAGACTAGAGAGCCCTCATATAAAGTCAAGCACATAAGGTCAATTAATATATGATAAAGGAGCCATGGACATACAATGGGGAAATGACAGCCTCTTCAACAGCTGGCGTTGACAAAACTGGACAGCAACATGCAAGAGAATGAAACCAGATTATTGTTTAACCCCATACACCAAAGTAAACTTGAAATGGATCAAAGACCTGAATTTAAGTCATGAAACCATAAAACTTTTAGAAGTTAACATAGGCAAAAATCTCCTGAATATAAGCATGAGTAACTTCTTCCTGAACACATCTCCTCGAGCAAGGGAAACAAAAGCAAAAATGAACACGTGGGACTACATCAAACCAAAAAGTTTCTGTACAGCAAAGGACACCATCAACAGAACAAAAAGGGATCCTACAGCATGGGAGAATACATTTGTAAATGACATATCTGACAAGGGGTTAACATCCAAAATATATAAAGAACTTACACACCTCAACACCCAAAAAGTAAATAACCCGATTAACAAATGGGCAGAGGATATGAAGACACAGTTCTCCAGAGAAAAATTCAGATGGCCAACAGACACATGAAGAGATCCTCCACATTACTAATCATCAGGGAAATGCAAATTAAAACCACAATGAGATATCAACTCACACCAGTAAGGATGGCCAGCATCGAAAAGACTAAGAACAACAAATGCTGGTGAGGATGCAGAGAAAGGGGAACCCTCCTACACTGTTGGTGGGAATGGAAGCTAGTTCAACCATTGTGGAAAGCAATATGGAGGTTCCTCAAAAAACTAAAAATAGAAATACCATTTGACCTGGGAATCCCACTCCTTGGAATTTACCCAAAGAGTACAACTTCTCAGATTCAAAAAGACATATGCACCCCTATGTTTATCGCAGCTCTTTTTACAATAGCCAAGATATGGAAGAAACCTAAGTGTCCATCAGTAGATGAATGGATAAAGAAGAGGTGGAACATATACACAATGGAATACTATTTAGCCATAAGAAAGAAACAAAGCCTACCATTTGCAACAACATGGATGGAGCTGGAGGACATTAGGCTCAGTGAAATAAGCCAGGCGGTGAAAGACAAGTGCCAAATGATTTCCCTAATTTCTGGAGTATACCAATGAAGCAAAACTGAAGGAGCAAAACAGCGGCAGACTCACAGACTCCAAGAAGGGACTAGCAGTTACCAAAGGGGAGGGGTGTGGGAGGGTGGGTGGGGAGAGAGGGAGATGGGGATTGATGGATCTTATGTTTAGTACAAATGGTGTGTGGGATCACGGGGAAAACAGTGTAGCACAGAGATGCAAATAGTAAATCTGTGGCATCTTATTACATTGATGGACAATGACTGCATTGGAGCATGGGTGGGGACTTGATAATATGGGTAAATGTAGTAACCACATTGTTTTTTCATGTGAAACATTCATAAGAGTATATATCAATAATACCTTCATTAAAAAAAAAGAACCTGAGCATGCTGTTACCCCTGAGCATGCTCTTTCCTCCAACCCCTTTAGCATACTGTACTTTAGGGAAAGAATTCATGACACTCAGCTACACTTTAAGGTGTAGGAATTTATGTTCCCCTTCTTTTAGGGCAAAGTATCTATATAAATTATTGAGAATTCTTATGCAAGAGAAAGTGGTCTCTTTTCCCCAATTTATTTATTTATTTAATATTTATTATATCAGTATGGAACATGGGTATGAATTTTGTACTTTGGGTTATAATTCACTACTAATTAATTTATTGTTATTCAAATTGCTCCAGCTTTGATGATAGGGGCGCGTTTGGTTGGCTCCTGTACCCCCTTGATACATACCAGTCTATATAGGGATTCTTTTTTAGCACTTCCTTATTTTCTAGAACTGCAAGACAGTCCAGACTCAGGTATTGTATCTCTTTTCCCATTTCCTGAATGAGCTATTTCTTCAAGGAGCTCTGATTGTTTTTATTAGAGAATTGTTCAAACAAGATCTGGACATTAGGTGTTCTCATCGCTACTGTGGTATCATTTCTTCTAGGACCTCACAGATGAAAAAGTAATGCAATGTATGTGTGTCATCAAACCCTTGAATACACACATAGTGATAAATGTTTCTGTATTTAAACATCTGTATCTGTATGTGTATTGTGTTTTTTTATTATTTTTCTCCAGATATCTTCTAAATCCCTTGTGATTCATTTTCTGACCCATTGGATTTTTAAGACTGAGTAGTTTGATTTCCACATATTTGTGGGTTTTCCTGTTTTCCTTTTTTAGTTTCATTCCATTGTGGGTGAAGAAGGTATTTTGTGTGACTTCATCTTCCTAAATTTGTTAAGACTTGTGCTGTGGGCTTCCTTGGGGAACATTCCATGTGTATTCTGCTGTTACTGAGCTGAGTGCTCTGTAATGTCTGTTACATACAATTGGTCTGTCATGTTGTTCAAGTCATCTGTTACCAAGTTGATCTTCTGTCTGGTTGTTTCATACATAACTGGAAGCTAGGTATGGAATCCTCCTCTTATTTTTCTGTTACTGTCTATTTCTCCTTCCTGTGTGTCAAACATTTGCTTCATATATTTGGGACTGCTTATTCTGGGTGCGCATATTCTTCTTGTATATTTTGAGATATGATCAGCATAATAACTTTATGTTATGGAAAGGATATTGGCTTTGTAATCAGACGTGGCAAATAGTCCTGATGCTCTATCACTTAGTGCTATACGATTTTGGTCATGTAAGTCCCCTTTTCTCAGCCTCAATTTCTTTCTTTATAATAAGAGGGGGTTGAACTATCGCAATTATTTTTAAACATTTGTGATCACAGTCTATAGTAAGAAAAACAGTTTATATCACAATCCAGTATACACATATACATGCCAACAAATCTGAAACAAAAGTATTATGAAGCAATCCTTACTATTACTATGCGTGATGTACTGATATTTTCTGTTCTTTTTCATATTTTTAATTGATGACTGTGACCCAATAATTGACTTCATGACCTCATTAATGCTTCACAGCCCACAATTTGAAGAACTCTGAACTAGTGGGTATCTAATGTTCCAGCACTCTGTGATTTTTATGTTATGCCTCCTTATAAAATAATAGTAACAGTAGCTAGCACTTATTGAACTCTTGGTATGTGCTAGACACTTGGAATGTGCTAGTGTTTTAAGCACTTTATTCATACTAACTTTTCAACAACTGTGATTACTTTTATTAGTCTAGTTTTAAAGTTGAGGAAAATAAACATGGCTGATATCTGCACCAAATTTAGTGGACCACAAAATAAATTTCACGATGTATTTATGTTTTGAATATCTTAGAATATAGCCATTTTATAAAATGATTATCTTGGCTGATTTTACTATTTTAAGCTCTGGGGGGCACTATAACAAATTGTGGGAATCTGAGGGGAGAAAAAAATGAATAACACATTATTGGGTCAAAATTATTTCTCCTACTCTATCGTGTAATCAATGTTAAGCAGGTTCTTATAATGCTACATCAAGGGACATTCACACGTAGGTGTGATAACTATTCAAGTAGACATCTTGGGGAGATGTATTATCAGCAGACTGTTGGTAGAGCAATACAAAAGACACCAAATATGTGCCCTCAGTCACTGTACATCTGTATTCTGCAAAGTACTATAAAAAAAATGGGTGCTATTTCCTCCCAATTCCAGTAATTACCCAAGTGCTGAGCACCGTTGCCAATATTCATCTTCTATAAATTAGCTGGAAGGCCCCAGAATATGATGATACAGTATTATTAGGTATCAATTCCACTGAATATATAGTTTGGGAGAGGTGATGGAGCAGATATAGAAAATTTCAAACCAGTTCTTCTTGGATAAATAATAGGGGTTGTTGATATTTAATGACTCTGGCAGTAAATCCAATAAAAATCTGTCATTTCCTTTTTTCACTCAACAATTACCATTGAACACCTACTATCTGCTAGATACTTATTTTAGCACTGGAGATTCAGCAGTGAACATAAAGCACCGAAACTCAGGGAGCTTACTTATTTTGTGTTTTCTAAGTTTGGATTTTTGTTTATTGTATTGTTTATACAGAGGATACATACATATATTCCCTGAGGTGGAGAGGAAGTGGGAATTCTATGTTTTATTTATTTAAAATACTGGGTCCTATTTATGCACAGCAGTAGTGAAAGAACTATGGGAAATTCTAAAGAATAAATCAGCTTCTGCTCTTAAAAGGCTTAAATTAAATTAGTTAAATTACTGGTTTCCAGCAAGGGGTGATACTGCGCTCCCCTCAGGGAATATTTGTCAATGTCTGGAGATATTTTTAGTTGTCACAACTTGTGGGGGAGGGTAGTGCTACAGGTAGCTAATTGTTAGAAGCCAGGAATGCTGCTAAACATCCCCCAGTGAACAAGACATCCCCACAACAAATAATTTTCTGGCCCAAAATGTCAAGAATGTCAGGTGGAGAAACCCTGAGTTAGAGAGACAAACTATATACATAAGATGTTTTGTTTTAATCACAGTATTTAAATTTTGTTTACCACAGTATTAGGTGACAAATGGTAAATGAGTGATATAACAAGGTGACAGCAATAAGAGAAACATCATTCTAGAATGTATTGTTTATTGGTGGAAATATGGCTCAAGCTTAAGTATGTCCCTCCTGCTTGAAACAGAGAAAAGCCTACAACACTGCTACTTTCTGACTTCATATCCTGGCACTCTCCCACTCACCCCACCACTCCAGCCCACTGACTTTTGCATTTCCTTGGAAATATCAAGTATTCTTCTGCTCTCATGGAATCTGCTCTTGCTGTGCCCTCTGACACAACTGCCCTTTCCCAAGATATCCACATACACACTTCCTCACCTCCGTAGGTCTCCGCTCTGTTCAATCTCTTAATGAACCCTTCTTTAATCATACTCTATATAAAATATTAACTCCTGCCCCCTCCGCTGCCTTTCCCCTTACTACGTTTTTTGGTGTCCATAGCAAGACTGTGCCTGGCCCAGAGCAGGCACTCAAGAAATATGTGCAGAATGAGTGAATTAAGGATTAATAATGGCAATGTTCTTCATCCGAGGCAATGAGAAGAAAGGAGCCTGACTACTATTATCCTCAATGACCTAAAACAGTGCCTGCCTCATACTAGGTACTTCATAGTAAATGCACAGTGAGGAAGTAGCAAAGGGAGATTAATCAAAACAAGTCTATAACCACCTTTGAAAAGTATTCATAGGAAACTTACCACATTTTGTGTATATTGGCACATCTAATTATTAATTCCGAGTATTATTCTCACAGCTTTTTCACTTTACATTCGTTCCATATACCTACTTTGTAGTTTAGGAGTGGTTTCTGAAATTGCACACCCTAGCTGTATTTTAAGCCAGGTATTGTTTAAAACAGGTACATTTTAAGGAGTCTAATACAAAGGCAGCTCTTTACCAAGCCAGTTCTACAATTTTATGTTTTCATTGGCAGTACTCACTAATTCACCAACCGTGCGCTCAGCAAAATACTTTTAGGGAGGACTTTCTGTGCTAGGCTGTGCATACATTATCTGGTTTTGTTCAGACTAAAGGAAACCCATATTATCACATTCAGTGATACATACGTGCAGTATATATCGGAGCACACCAGTGAAGGTATATACACATTCAATATATATTCAGTATACCAACTCTGATTTACTTTCTGTTGGTGGTCCAAGGCTCAAACCCTCAAACCCCTGAGCTACGACTACTTGCACTCCGCTTACGTCCACCTTCTCTTTTCCATTGCCTTTCGGCGTCCTCCCTTCTAGAAGGGCCACGAGCACTCCTTCTCCTCCCTCTTGTTACGCTTTGGGAACCAGGGCGACCAATGCTTTTCCTGCTACCCCTCCCGTGGCAATCCCGCGGGCACCAGAACCGAGGACCCGCTACGTAACCGCGCTCGGTGCTGCCTAGTAACAGCGCCTGAGCGAGGGAAGCGCGCCGACCTAGGGGCGGGGCTAGAGAGCCGACGCGCACTCGCGAAACGACGTGCAGCCCCCTTCGGGGGAGGAGCCTTTTCAGTCGGCCAGGCTGGGGAGCGATCGTCGCCCTAGCGCGCGGTTGTTTGCTCTCTCGCTTTGAACTGGGAAAATTAGCTTTGGGGAGTGAAGAGGGTAGTCAGTGGCCTGACGATCCGTCTGGTGAGTTAGGCCAGCCTGAAGCCAGCCCCACACATGCTAGGCTAGACCGGCCGAACCGTGAGAGAAGTGGTGCTAACGTCCCGGGAGGGGTGATCCGAAGGGCCGTGGCCCAAGGGCCCAAGTCCTGGATCCGAAATGTTCTTGAGCAAAGAACGGACTCACCTCCCCAGTGGATCACCCCTTCGGAGGTGGTGCCTGTCGCTGTGCTGGCTGTCCAAAGGTACCTGTTAGAGGATGAGCCAAGCGACGGGATACCGAAACCGCCTCTTTACTGCTTTGATGTGACGATCTCCGACGGGGTGTACCAGCAGTGCTACCTGGTCCCCAGCCTCAACGATCTCGTATACAAAAATATTCTGAAAGTTGGCATAGAAATGAGAATTTCCAGAGTCTCGTGTCTTGACAACGAGAGAAGAACAGGCCAGGGCATCCTGTGCATAGATAGCGTCCACTGTGGGAAGACCTTGGACACCATTTCCTTAGAAACTCCCTTTAGAAATAGTGTGCACGAGGAGATACAAAAGAGACCTTGAAGGGCGGTAGGAGTCATTACCTGGCGCTGTGGAATAACGAAGACAGGTATGGAGATATCTGGCTAACCAACAAGCAACCTGAGGAACGCAATTGTAACGGTAAGGAATTAGAGGCAACAACGGAGGGTTAAAAAATAGTTTTTAGGAGCTTGGCGTTAATTGGAGAGGAAATGGAGGTGCTTTGGTATTGTTGAAGTATTACAAGCCACGAGTGGTAGGAGACAAGTTTTCCTGAATAACAGAGAGGCATTTGCACAGGCCAAGGCTGGCTATTATGCCTGAAACAGCTTACATCTGATCTGGCAAACATCCTGATTTGCAGTCAGTATTCCGCGTGTGTTCATTATGTTTTTGACTACAGTGGAATTAGTCGTAATTTCATTGCCATTCCAGTTGTGGAAATAGTACTTTCGGTGTTAGTTGGAGAGTGCGTAGATTTGAATAAGGCATAAAAGTTGTAAATATTTGTGGGTTTCGCATGTTTTAACCTTTATTCAAAAAAAGGATGTTTCTTGATTTATTCTTTAATAGTTTACTATAATGAAATGCCATTGTGTCTTTATGTGTAGCATTTATATGAATACTGCCTTTTTGAATGTGGGATTTCTTTGGGAAGGCTTGGAATTCTTATGTTTTTGTTTCTTATTTCTTAGCACGGATAGTAGTGATCTGAGAAGTTCAATTCTTCTGTATCAGAAGTAGGAAGTTAACCTGAAAATGCCAGCTCGTCATCAGTAATTGCTCGAAATTGTGTTCTATGTCTTAGAGATGAAGTAAGAGGAATGATAGTAACAACTGGCATGTATGAGTATGGAATGCGGAGGAAATAAAATGCAAAAAATGAAAGCGAAAGTACTCAAGGGAGAAAGATGATAGTTTTCTACATTTACTGCTTTTCAGGCAGTGTTTTTCCCCATTATAGTCATAATGCTAGATCATAACCTTACTATGACGTGTAACAGCAATGAACTTGCAAGTGAAAAGATGACTGGGTCAAAATGTGTAGTTAAAGTAATATCCAGTTATAAGGAGGAAAAGGTGTTTTAGAAATGTGTAGCCAAAGGTAATTTAAATAACTTAAGCTTTAAAAGCAGGATCATCATTTCAGGGATGAAATAAGGGGATGATTTTTGTGTCAAGCATGGAGTAAGGCAGCCTGGCCATACTACTCTAAGTGTTGATCATTTTATTTTTAGAATTGGATGTATAAATGAGAAATCAGTGTGTAGAAGAAGACTTACAGAGGAAACAAGTTGTAAAAGTATTTAATTTTTCTGATTATGGAAGTAATATCTATTCATTATTGAAACCATATTGTTATTACAAAAAGTAATATCCGTGTGCTAAAAAATCCAAACTGCACATTTAAAAGTATATTGAATTAAAAATGTAAGACCCAAGTATATTAAAATGACAAAATCTATAAGTGGTGTATTGGTGTTCTTTCAGGTTTGCTGTTTGAAAGTTTTAAATAAAATGTTGGTGTGGAGTGAAGGACCCATTTTACCTCCCCCTATGTCTTCAACTTTTGAAACTCCAAATTGTCAGGAGTTTGTTGTATACCTTTGAAAAAAATAATTGTATGGTATTGCATGATTTTCTATTCCCAATATCCCAGGCATCTTTAATGTACATCCATACATATATTCTTCTGCATTGTGGAGGCAGTGATTATATAAAATCATGCCCATGTGAATGAGTAATTTGTCATTATAGCAGTTACTGGTTTTTAAGTTTTAGATCCAGTGCTGAATATCATTAGGTTATGTACATATTTGTTCATTATGTTCAAGTATTTCTGTTGAATGGATGGATTCCTGCAAGTGAAATTGCTGGGTTATAGAGTATTGAATTTTTAATCTAATGGATGTTGACAAATCACCTTCTGAAAAGGCTGTACTAATTAACATTCCCATTTCCCCATATCATACTGTTTTTATTTATATCATTTTGACTTTTTCTAATTAATTTCCAAGATTTCTTTGCTAATGGGTAGTAAGTTTTTGTGTATGTATTGCAAGTTCTTCTCTTACACTGTCCCTTTTCTCTTTTGTTTATGGTGTGTTTTTTTGCTTTCAGACCTTTCCTATTAAGGTATAATATGTACACAGTAAAGTAGGAAAGTCTTACAAATAGAGCTTGGTATACACACACAGACACCCTTGCACCCACACATATACCCAGATTAAGATACAGAACATTTTAAGCACGCCAAAAGGCTCCATCATGCCCTCTTCTGGCCAATAGCCTACTCCAAATGTAACCAATATTGTCATCTCAAAGCCAGCTTTTTAAAATGAAAGTAGATCATACCTTAAACTCTTCTGCCTCAATCTCTCCAGTGACTCTCCATTACACTTAGAAAGCGATGCAGACCTTCTACAAGGGTGCAGATGGCATTACAACCATCAGCATGCTCTGTAAGAGCCTAATAGTGAATATTTTTGTCCTCGCTGGATGTATGATCTCTGTTGCAGCTATTCAATTTTACTATTGCATAGTGAAAGCAGCCGTAGACAATAGTATGCAAAGGGATTTTACTGTATTACAATAGAACTTTACTTACAAATTCTGGCAGTAGGCCAGATTTGGCTTACAGGCCATAGTTTGCCAACCCCTGCTCTTCAGAATCCCCATCATTTTGTTTCAGCAAAACCAGCCCTCTTTTTGATCCTCAGACCTCCAAGCTCTTTCCTGCCTCCGGTGCTTTGCTCCTACTCTTTCCTCTCTGTGGAATGTTCCCTTCCATCCTTAGGTTGTAACTCTAATATATAAAGCACATTAGAAAAGGGTTATTTAAACATATATTCCTTCCCCTTTATTATTACTACATCACCATTCGGTTGCCCTTAATAGAATTTATAACACTCTGAAAATATTTCTGTTTTTTTCTCTTCCCACAAGTCTGTAAGATCTATGAGGGCAAGGACTCTGTTTTATTTTTTTTCATTACAATGGGTCATTTCCTTTATACCCAGATCAATGTGTGGCACATAGTAGGCATTCAGTAAGTGTTTCTTGAATAAAGGAATGAATGAAACAAATTACATTAATGAATTTTCTAATATTGAACTACTTTTGTATCTCTATTTCGTCATGGTTGTTATTTTTACATCTGAAAAACCACAAAAGTGAATTTCATCCACAGGTTTTGTATTTTGGGGGGATACTATTTTAATCTAATTTGGGTATTAAGTTAATTAATATTAGCCTAGTAGAATGGACTGGGAAACCTCCCTGTTTTTCTTGTATTTACAGAAATCATGTGTTCATTGAAGGGTTGGTAGAATTTGCCTCTAAAACTGTCTGAACCTAGAACCATGGCCCAGGATTGGGGGTTGGAAGAATGACTCCTTTTCAATTTCTTGTAGAAAAAGTAATGAAACGAATAATGCTTCTTGAGTCAATTTCTGAGAGTTGATATTTTACTAGGAAGTCTTATTTCACCTAGGTCTCAAAGTTGTACAAAGTAGTCTGTATTTCATCATCTCTATCTTTTTAGGTACATCCCCTTTTACATTCCTAATGTTTGTGTGTTCACCCTTTTTTATGATCAGCCTTGCCAGAGGTTTGTCTATTTTATTGCTTTTGAAAAGAAAAGATTCTTGGCTTTGCTAATTAAGAAGTCTAGAGTGGGGAAATATTTTCTACTTTATTTTTACCATCATCTTTAGTTCCTTTTACTTCCCTTGTTCACATGTTTTTTTATACTACCTTCTTGAGTTGAATGCTTGGTTCATTTATTTACTTGTTTATTTCTTTCAAAAGCTTTAAAATTCTGAAATTTCATGTGGGCACTGTTTAGATTTCATTTCTGCTCATTACTCTTATCTTCTGATTTTAAATTTGAGTTCCTCTTTAACCCCTAAAAGTTTAGAAAAAGCTTACTTATTAGATATGAAGTTCCTTATTATACCAAGTTTTTGAATTTTATTTAAAATATTCCATATTCTTCTTTTTTAATCTATTTTACTTGCCCATTTTCTCTGACAGGAATATTGGCTTCTCTTTATGATGGTGGTTTTGTTCATTTCTTCTTATAATTTTAAAAGTTTTTTATTTAGATGTTGTATACTGTGTAAAGCTTCATAACATTAATATCTTGTTTGTGGATTTTACTCTATCAATATGGTATTTGTCTTTTTGTCCCTTTTTACCTTGAATTATATTTTTTCTGATAGTAATATTCAGCACTTCCCCTGTCTTTTAGTTAACATTTAGGGCAATGTTTCTCAAATGTGAGTGGGCATTCATATTATTTTAAAATCCAAAGTATTTTGAAATGAAAATTGCTAGCCCCTACTGCCAGTTTCTGATTAAGTAGGTCTGTGGTAGGGCCCTCTAAGGCGCATTTCTAACAACTTCACTAGTGGTAATGATGCTGGTGGTGCAAAGGCCACACTTTGAGAACAACTGGCCTAGTATATGTATCTTTGTTCATCCCTTTATTTTTATTTTCTTTCAGGTTTGTCTCTTGTAAGAAACATATAGGTAAGATTTTGCTTTTTGACCCAAACCACTTGTTTTTCTTTTAAGAGAGGAATTTAATCCAGTTAAATTTAATGTGATTAATGATGTTTGTATCTGTTCTTGCAATCCTACTTTATATTTACTATATTCTGTCTTTTTTTTTAGTTTTGCAGAGTTAAAATGTTTTTCCTTCTAGTGTTCTAGAAGTTGCACATTACATTTATAGTCTTCTAATGGCTACCCCTAATGTTTTACCCCTAATGTTTCAACAAAATTATTTAAACTCACACTTTTGTGACAATCTCTAGAATTATTCAGAATTTATAATATCTATCTCACAAACAAGATGTTTAGAACTCTGCTTGATTATGAAGCAGTTTGGCATACAGCTATATTGGATTTGAAAGTATTTGATTTGGGATTTTTATATCATAAATGGCTTGGGCTTACAGTTTTCTCTTTTCTACTGTTTCTGTCACATTTTTCAGTATTTATCCAAGTTTATAAATGCTGCAATTTCTCTATTTTACTGTGCTATAGGACAGCTTATAGTTAAGGGAAAGAGCTATTCTGTGAAACATGTTATTTTTCTAAGCCATTATTAGAGGAATTTTAAAGAGGGAATTTTCTTGTAAAAGCATGTGAGCCTGGTGCCATTTTTGGAGCTCATTCCTTGTGAACTTTTTCCTTTTCTTCCACGATTATGGTCCTACTCCAGTTTTCTTCTGCTTCTTCAGGCAATATTGGTAATTTGTATTTTTCTAAATTATCTATTTTGCTGATATTTTCAGGTTTGGTTATATATGATCATATATAATAATTTCTTCTCTATGTTTGCAGTGGCTCACATTCCAAACATTCTAATTTTTTCTTTCTTTGTGGTTGCACTTGTCAAATATCTACCTTTTCATTAATTTTTCGAGGGAATTGGGTTTACCAGCTCTGCTTTTTAATTCATTATTTTCAGCTTTTTTTCTGTATTACTTCCTGTATTTCTTAGATTTATTCTTTTGCAGTGGTTTTTTGATGTGTGGCCCAGGGACCCCTAGGGGTGTCCTCAAGACCTTTTCAGAGAATTGACATCAAAACTATTTTCATAATAATATGAAGGCTTTATACAGCTTTTTTCATTCTCATTTCCTTGAAAGTAGACAGTGAGTTTTCCAGAGGCTCTGTGACATTGAAACAGATGGATGTTCTAAAATAAGAATATTAATATGCTAAAATGCCAAAGAAAAAATGAGTATCCAGCTATCCTGTATTATGCTAGAGACTAAAGACTTTTGCAAAAATATAAACCAATGCCACTCTTCTCACTACAACAATTTGTTTAGGAAAATGCAGTCATTTTGCAAAAATACGCATTTGTATTATACATAATAGATTTATTATTGTTATTATAAAGGAATTGATGAGTAATTTTTTCTTACTTTTACTTTATAATATGATACATATTGGTACATATTACCCACATAAACAAAAGCTTTTTGTGGTTTTCAATAAGTTTTAAGAAGCCTGAGACTGAAAAGTTTGAGAATCACTGTTCTATTGCTTACTGTCTAATTTTTATATTGAATATCTAGTTTATTTATTGTCATTCTTTTTTTTGATAATGAACACACTTATTTCTATGAATTTACTAAGATTCCTCACTTTCTATGTTTAGCCTGTAATTTACATATATATGTACACATACACACACACACACACACACATATATAGTGAAGGTTTTGAGTTAAAAACCCAGACTGGAAAAATATTAACCAGGTAGATGTCTGATTATAGGTAACTCTGGGCCCAGTTATAGCAGAAACAGTAACTCTCCGAACTCTGGGAACAAAGAAAAAAACTGAAGGAACAAAATAGCAGCAGACTCACAGAACCCAAAAATGGACTAACAGTTACCAAAGGGAAAGAAACTGGGGAGGATGGGTGGGAAGGGAGGGATAAGGGGGGAAAAAGGGCATTACGATTAGCATACATAATGTAGGGAGGGAACGGGGAGGGCTGTACTACACAGAGAAGACAAGTAGTGATTCTGTAGCACCTTGCTTCGCTGATGGACAGTGACTGTAATGGGGTATGTGGTGGGGACTTGATGATGGGGGGCTCTAGTAACCATAATGTCGCTCATGTAATTGTAGGTTAATGATACCAAAAAAAAAGTGCAGTTGGGACAGACTATTGGCCAGGACATCCAGTGCTGAGGTGACTGCCTAAAGTTCCGTTAACTGTGCTGACTGACCCTCGGGTCCCAGAGACGCATCATAGTAGAGATGTCCTGGTTGAGGGATGAGAGCTCCATCACTGGTGACCAGAGTGATGGTGACAATTCCAGGCACAGAGTGGAGGAACACCCATTGCTGTTCACTCAGCTGGTCCCAAGGGGTTCCCCTGGTAGCCAAGGGGTCAGAGAGAAGGGTGACCTCCTCCAGCACTGTGGCATCTGGCAAGGGAATGATGCTGGGGAAGGTCAAGCCCTCCTGCTAGTGGGATGGATATGCCAGAGGGCCCAGGGATGCCTCCATCTGTAACAAGGAGGCCTTGGTGGCTTTGCCTAACTTGCGAGGATGCTGCGACTATAACCCAGGGCCTAATGGGCAACTGGCAACTGAGTGTCACAGGCCCGGACCTGTGAGCACTTCTAATGGCAGGAGAGCTCAATATGTGGACAGCATGTCCGGTCTAGTGTCTTGTATCCTGGAGCTGAGCAGGGTTCTTTCTTCCCACAGAATCCCAAGGACAATTTATGGTCATCACAGGAGGTTAAGAGATTCCAGGAGGCGTGAGACGAGGCTGCTGAAACCTCGACAGTAAAGAACTCTCCAGGAGTCCCAACCAAGAGCTACTGCTGTTTTGCAATCTGGACAAATTCTGGTGCCTTTTGCCCATAGGGGGCCATTTCAAGGTAGGCCGGTTTTTAAATAGTGTCAATGGGCTTATGTAACATTTGCAAATGAGGACTTGCCCACTGGGCCCACAAAGGTCTATAAGATGTTGGCTTTGTTTTAACATCGTGGGTGCCAAGAGGGTCAGTAGCTCGTCTTGGTAGTGTCAGCGAGGGAGTGGCCCTTGGTCTACCAAAAAATCTTCAGGAATTTAACCCAGGTGGCACGGCCTTTCCCTACCTGAGGGCTGCCCAGGTACCCTGTGCATAGCCAGGTAAATGTGCATCACATCCCTTCAGAAGTGAAGGTGAAGTTGCACTGCAGTGGAGGTCCTGTTGCTATAGGCACTGAACAGAACACATGAGCCAAATCTATCATAGCAAAGCCTTTACCAGTTGCTGATTGGATGGAGACAGTGCTTTCAGTAACTCTGGGTGTGGGGGCCTTAACGGCATTGAGGTACTGGAAGAAAAGGAGAAAATGGGCCTACATACATGGGAACTATTTAAGGAGGGTCGGGGGAATGAAGCTGTAACTGACCAGAATAGAGAATGAGAGAAGGAGAAGGGCCAGGGGTTTGAGGGCAGAAGATCTCCTTTCTCTGTTTCGGTATGGTGCACATTAGGTAGGTCTCATTAATCGTGTCCTTCTTTCATAGTCTCTAGTAGCACATGTTTGCACGTATTTTGACATTACTTATATGCATATGTGTGTCTCTTTCCACCACCCCCTAGGATCTGAGTTTCTGGATGATTGGATAATAAAGAGTTTTATTATCTCTCTCTCCTCCAAAGCACCTGGTACTGTGTTTTCTTCTTAGGTGCTCCATAAATGTCTGTTAAAACAAAGTTAAGGTAACACATCTACAATCTCTTTTTGTCATCAGTGTTAACATTTTAAAATGTATTATCATGTAATCACATGCAGTATTCCTTATGAGATGGCACAAGGCCTTTTGTCAACATTATTTAAAATGAAAGGGCAGTCCAAGTAGGAATTTATCCACTAAGTGTCTTTGAAGAGCCTCCAATTAGTTCAGATTGGTTCATGCTGTGCTGCCAGTCTTTCTGCTAAAATTTCTTTTTCTTAAGTCCCTATGTGAACCTTCTAGGACTCTTAATTGAGGTTCACTCTGTTATTTCAGAGGCTCATACACAACTCTCTTTGGGATAAACCCTTTGGGACTTGGGCTTCTGCTGAGACTGCTTAGGGACAACAGCCTTCAACTTCTTGGAAGGTCTGTGTTGACTTTAAGGATCTGGAAGTGCTGGCCCAGATCTTTCTGAGGCCTAAACAGAAGACAGTATAGTCACAGCCTTGGCTTCATCTTCACACCACATTTTCCCAGGAGGGCTCTGGATGTGGCCCTTGCCTGGAAGCCTTCCCTTAACTTTGGCATCACTTGCCATTTAAGAGTGGCTGGAGGTTTTCAAAGCAGCAAGTTCTGTCTCCTTTTTCTTTAAGAAGAAGGCCTCCTTTATTTCAACTGTCTCATCTCATGCTATGCTTCAACAGCAGGGAGATCCCTGCCAAATACATTATGCACTCATTAGCATAGTAGAATAATAAAGAGTTTTATTATCTCAACATAGTAAAAATGACCCTCCATCACAACATGGTAAAAATCAAACCTCCCTGCATGGCACCACCACAGGACAGTTTCAAAGAGAACCGAGTATGGTCAAAATCCCCCACCTGACATGAGGGTGGAGCAAGCCCCAACTCCAGGGAGACTCCACCTGTCCCCTTTGAAGCCTAATCTCACTTAGTCAATATTCATCTCCCTTCATATAAAAAAACGGCTCCCGATTTATTTCCCTTGGTGCCACCTTCTCTCGGTCTGCTTACACCCCAGCTCTCGGGCATGTATTCTTTGTGTTTTTCTGAAGGTTTCTTCTCTAAGTAAATGCTTAATGCTCAGTGGCTCTTTGTGTCTGTTCTTGAATTCTTTCTTGCAGTGAGACCAAAAACCCATCTCCAGTAACACAGCCACTTCACATAAAGCCTGTTCAAACATACCATGTCTCCTACAAACTTTTACCTTGATTCCATTTACCCTTACATGTCTACTGTAGCCTCTATTAGGACTTCATCAAAATGTTTTGGTTTCACAATACCAAGTAAGGGGCATGTGTCCCAACGTGACATAATATCTATTCTCATAAAACATCCAGGTAAAGGAGAAACAATTTCTTTGCGGCCTGTTTAAACATTCCAACTTTCATAACTTTGTTGACTCTTACATTTTTATGTTCTTTCAGTCTAATCACCACCCAGGTCAGGGCTTCTCCAGTGAGTTTTGGTACCACTGTGCATAAGGTGCATATCTTAATGATTCCTGGAAACCTCATTTCCACCCCCTGGCCATTTTACTCACTCTCTGGCAAAAGACTTTCAGTCCTCAATGAGGGGCTGAGCAAAGGGACTCTGGCCCTTTTGTGAAACTGTTACTGGAGATGGTCCTTTCTCCTTGCAAGAAAGAAAGGGGGCCATGTTAGGTAGAAAGATCGACATGAGCAGCTGGAAAAGGGAAGATAAGGCTCAAAGAGAAAGCCCAAAGCCTTCAACCTAAGGTTCAGGGGAATAGCCGCCCAGACTCTGCCTAGGTCAGCGGTCCCACATGAAGACAACAAAGGCTTTGCGGGGAGATAACTTCCTTCCCAACAGGGGAACAGTCGAACCGAACGAAGAACTACCTGAATCACACCTCACCCTGGGGAACCAACATGCTGACTCAGAGGGATGACGATATAGAAAGACCCATAAATCAAACAACCTCACCTTGTCAGTCAAAGACGTAACTCCTAGCAAGAATGCCGTATGTAAGCCTCCCTCCTAATGGATCAAGGCCTTTGTCCACCTGGACTATGTCCTGCTCCACCCTTGGAGTGTATTCAAATAAAGCATTCACTCTGCTTCACTGGTGTGTCTCTGCCTTTCAATTCTTTGTTGCAGCAGAGACAAAAACCAAGGAGAACAAACTCAACCCGTAACACCAGCATATTTTTCTCTTGGGGGGCGCTTTGAAGCTAGCGGCCCAGGCTCAGATGGCTTGAAATCTGCTCTAGGTTTAGTACCAAGAGCCCACCCAGGACTCTCTTTTCATTTCATTTTAACTATTACAGATAACAATAACAAGGGCTTACCAGACTGGATTTATTCTCCTCGGTTCTTGTCCCTGCTGAAACAAAGAACTGAAAGGCAGAGACACAACAGTGAAGCAGAGTGTAACTTTTATTTGAATACACTCCAAGGGAGGAGTGGGTGAAATCAAGGCAAACAAAGGTACATGTGGGTTTACGAGCATATCTGTGTGAGTGAATGTGTGAGCTCTGTGATGAGCATGAGCAAATTTGTGTAAGTGAATGTGAGTATATGCTTTTGAGCATTTATGAGTCTATGTGAGTGAATTTGGAAGCATGGCCATGTGTGAGTAAACGTGAGTGAATAGTGGCCATGTGTGAACATTTTCACATGTGGTGTGCGCAAATGATTATATGCGAGTGTGTCTATGTGTCTGAATGAATACGTGACCATGTTTGTGTGTGTGACTGAATGTACGTATGAGTGTGTGAGCATCTTAAGGCTGAGAATGCTCGTGCATGTGAGTAAACATGTGAGTTGATATGGTGCATATGGGGCCTATTTAGGTGTGTGATTGAATGCACAAGCATGTTAATTTAAGTATAATATGTGTGTTTGAATGAATGTATGTGTGTGGGGGTCAGTGTATGTGAGTGTGTCTATTACACCACATGGGGAGTAAATCTGTGAGCATGTCCATGTGAGTGAATGTGTAATTGTGGATGTGTGTGAGCATGTCCATGTGTGAGAGTGAACTGAGCTTGTGTGTGTGACAGTTTTGTGAATTTGTGTTTATGTGTGTTCATGTACGAGTGAATTTGTAAGTATGTGCATTATGTTAGCATGTTCATCTGCTAGTGAATGTGTAACCATGTTCATTTGTGTGAGCTTGTTTATGTGTGCATACATTTCTGTGGGCAAATGCATGAGAGTGTTTATATGTGATAACATCTCTGTGCAAATCTTCACCATGTCCACATGCATAAATGTGCTAATGAGTGCACATGTCAGCTTGTAAACAGGCTCATGGGGTGTATATGTGAATACATTCATGTTTGTGTGCAAGTGATTATGAGAGTATATACATGTAAGCATGTTCATGTGTTTGAATGAATGTGTAAGCATATCCGTGTGTGTTCTTATGGGAATGTGTGCTCTGTATTTGTGTTTGGGTCAATGTGCAAGGATATTTATGTTTGAGTAAATGCATGAGAATGCCAATATGTGTGCATATTGTTAAAATGCAAGTTTGAGTGAATATAGGAGCATGTGTGTGTGAGTTAATGAATATGCATATGTGTCTTGGCATGTTAATGTGTATGTTCATTTGTGTGAGTGAGTGTGACCATGTTTGTGTGTAATGCAATGTGTGTTTGTGTGGAAGTGATAGCGTAAGTGTGCCCATTTTTTTTCATGTATAAGTGTGAGTGTGTGTGAGTTTGTGTATGGTTGTATGAGTGAATATGAGCCTTCTGTGTGTGAATGTGTGCTCATGTTCATATGTGTGAGTACATGTTGGGGTGTGTGAATGTGTCAATGCTTAGGAGTACATCGACTGTGTGAATGTGTGAACTTGTTCATGCATAAGGGACTGTGTGAATGCATGAGTTACTCCCGTTTCTTAATAAATGTGAGGGCGTTCTATGTGACTTTGTGAGTGTGTGTGAATGAATGTTGTGTTTGTGGGTGTGTGCGATCATGTTCGTATGTGAAATGGAGGATGTGTGTATGTGTATGTGTGAATGTAAGTGAAAACAGGAATGTGCACTTGTGGATGAGCTAATGTGTGAACATGTTCGTGTGTCGGGGAATGTTAATGTTTAAGTATGTTCATGTGTGAGTGAATGTCTGGCATTCAGGGCTATTGTGAACAAGCCCCAATAAAGTGCTATGTAGTGGGAGGGGTTACCATAGACACAGTTCTTTATTACAGCCTTTCAGGCCTCCCACATGCTTTGAGAGGATGGAAGCTGTATTAGGCAGTTAACAAACCCCAGCGGGGCTAGGCAGACAGGGACCCCATGCCACCGCCACCCCCTACCAATCCCAGGGTCATACTTGTCATTCTAGATCACTCAGTGCCGGTCTGGCAATTCCCTCCCTTTTGGTGGAATCCTAGGGACCCTAAAGGGCCAGCACAGAGCCTTGTCTGACGGCTCCCAGCTAAAAGAGCAAGTGGGAGCTGAAATGCAGTCTACGTTCCCCTCACCTGCACAGGTATGCAGCCCAGAGGAAGGAAACTTTTTATACTTCATCTGCCCAGTGGGTCCACCATATGTGCTAACAATGGTCGATATGGAGGCTTAGCTAAAGTCTCCCAACACCTCTAACAGGATAATTGAAAGAGAAGTGTTATGGACTGCATGTTTGTGTCCTCCCAGAGTTCATATGCTAAAGGCCTAAACCCTAAAGTGATGGTATTTGGAAGTGGGGCCCTTTGGAAATAATTAGGCTTAGGTGAGGTCACGAAAGGGGGATCCTCATGATGGGATTAATGAATCACCAGAAATCTCTGTCTCCATCATGTGAACACACAGCAAGAAAGCAGCCATCCATATGCCAGGAAGAGAGCTCACCCAGGAAGCAAATTGGCCAGCACCTTGATCTTGGGAATTCCTAGGCTCCTCCATAAGAAGCAAATGCCTGTTGTTGCCCCCCTGCTTACGGTATGTGTCAGAGTAGCCAGAACTAAGACAAGAAGCCTCCAGATAAAGCGCCTAAATGCCATCTTTGGAGTATGGGCTTTAGCTGCATATCCCATCACTGTCGTCCTTCATTCGCTCAGGATGGCAAGAAAAGCGTTGGGGGTAACCACTTCCCTCCCTCCTTGGGACTTCACTGCTCCGACTCTTCTCCTTCCCTAGTTGTCTGTCACCATTCCAGTGCTCAAAGAACAGATGGATGAGAGAATAATAGCAGTGTCTCACTCATTCCTTCACTCCACAATATCTTTGGAGTGATGGCTTTAGCCCCATATCATGACAGGCGCTGGGCTGGGTGAAGCCTTGCAAGAGCTGCTTTTCAGAACACTAGGACTCCCGGTTCTCTGGCCCAGAGGGAAGCAGCTTTGCTAGCTTTCCCAGGCTCCTCCTCTTCTCACTACCTCTCACTTCCTTGCAGATGTTAATCAAGTAACAAAGGAAGTAATAAAGCTTCTGTTTGAAGCTGGCATCACTGTGACTTGGGCTCTTTCACAGGCTGACCAAGGAACATCAGTCCCTACAAGTGTGCATGTGTGTGTGTTGTTGTGTGTGTGTGTGCCTGCATACGTGTGTGTGTGCTCGTGCACGCATGTTCACTAGCACAGTCTGGTATGTGGGGTTGTAGGCACTGCAGAGCCGTCTACCTGGAAACGTGCCAACTACCTTTCTTTTCCCCCCTGGGTACATGTTAATTTCTGGTTTGCTTTTTAAAAACTTCTTCCCAATTATCTTTAATCATAAAATTTCATTTTGCAATATTCCAAAGTACATACACAAATTATTCCTGAATTAATGCACTCCCACCTGTTTCCAACCACATGTTCCCCGTGTGCTAGCTCTCAGGATCTTATAGCCACTACAAATACATATTTCTGTATGATCTGCATGCAAGTGGATGACTGTTTAACATCTCTTCAGATACTCACAGACCTAAATTTAAAATCAAACATGGACAAAAACCTGTGTCTTCGAAAGTTTCACAAGAATAACTAAGAAAAAACACCTAACTCAGTCCATATGAACATACAGCCAAAGATTGCATTGTCTGGGCTCCAGTGAAGTTCAGGCAATAATTTCTATTGGTGGCATTGAAATGGGCCCCCCAGTCCCTCAACATACACACAGTCACACTGGAAATGGGCTAAAGTCAGGACTCAAACCAGTGTCTGTCCCTCACGTCTGTGTTTTGTGTCTTGCCCATCATCCTGTACCCCTGCTATGATCACACCCTGTTTACCTCATTGATGAGGGAGGGGTTCTTGTCCCAGGGTCATGAGGATGGCTGAACGCACAACACCTGACACTGGACAGATGCCATGACAGTGGTGTACGAGTCACCGACACTCACAGCCCAAGAGAAGAGGATGCAGCACACCACAAAGGGCCACATGGATGTTGCACCCAGGAAGAGACTGAATAAACCAGGGTCTCTAGGAGGCAGGCTTTGTAGTATCGAAAGGATGGGGTACCTCTGGCTTCCAGAGGAGCATGTGACTGGCTTGTGTGAGTAATTCCACATCTAGCATGGAAAGAAAACCCTCCAGGTAAGGATCAGTAGGAACCGTACCTGTCTGTCTAATACAGAGGCTTGTTTGGGGAGGGGACATTATCCACGGGCACAGAGTGGGGAGAACTTGTGGTTAGGCCATTCAGGGTCCTCCCAATTTTACCAGATGTCAAGACAACATATAATACTAATTTTAGCCTTGTGCCATAATTCACCCTTTCATGCCTTCACACCAATTTAAACCTTGGTGTTGACGTGAGACATTTAGGAAGTCTGAGAAGTACCTCCCGAGTAAGTGGAATAAGCACTTGCCCGAAAGGGAGAAAGCCACATGGTGAAGTAGTCATCAAAACCACGAACTTCAGAGGTATCTTCCTTCAGGGCCAATAAAGACAACTGAGGGACCTGTGTGGGACTGGTGCAGGGAGTCCCACAGGGTCATGAATTTAGACAACTCAATGCCTATAGCAATAGTGACAGCTTGAGGAGATCCACTTACCACTTTGCAACTTATATAGGAGTTCTTTGAGGAGGAGCCCTTCATGCCTGTCAGTTAAATGAGCAGCCTTGGGCCTACAGGCAGTTGGAAGTTCCACTTACTGTCTTTTTTCAAGAGCCCAGCACTGTGGCTTCTGAGAACTGAAAAGAGTGCTTTGGTCATAACTGAGTTCTGGAACTCCAAAGAGGATATAAATCGTGTCCTGTTGAGGCCTTATACCGTGGCCTTCATACAGGTGATGCTAATTATTTGCAGATTCTGTATTGGAAAATTCTCCTAACCACTAGATTCTATTTGTAACCCCAAAATCAATGCACCGAGCATTTTTGTGGTCATTTGCAAACAAGTGCATGGCAAAAAACTAGAGTTATTTGACACACACATTCTCAGCTGAGGTCAGACAAGGCAGCACTTGACCTTGTTTCAGCTCACACGGTGTAAACAAGTGATCTTTTGGTGGTATATTTAGTGCCACATTCTTCACATTTGTGTGCCCTTTGCTAATGATTTCACAGTTTAAAATGGCCCCCAGCGTAGTGCTGAAGCCCTGTTCAGGGTTCCTAAGCACAGGAAGGCTATGATGCGCCTTATGGAGAAAACACATGTTTAGGCACGAGTTGCAGTGCTGTTGTCTGTGAGTTCAATGGAAATGAATCAAGAATATACTTCACGCAGTGTCTAAACAAAAACACACATAAAACAAGTTTATGCATTGACTAGTTTATGAAATATTGTGACCAGAGACTCACAGGAACCTAATCCTGTATTTCTCCTAGAAGCAGTGGTCTAGCAGTCCATACTCATGGTGACTATGGAACATAACTAGCACAAATAACAAGCATTGACTGCACATGTACAGGCATCTGCTATCTTATGTATCTTGTCTCTGCCAGGGCTACCATAACAAAACTCCACAGACTGGGTGTCTTAAAAAACCTAAGCAGGCTTTGTATTATCAAGAGGATGGGGAACCTCTAGTTTCCAGGGAAATATGTGACTTCTTTCTTTTCTCACAGTTCTGAATGTTACAAGTTCAAGATCAAGGTGCCAGCAGAGTCGGTTTCTCATAATAACTCTGTCCTTGGCAAATGGCTGTCTTCTTACTGTGCCCTAGCATGGCCTTCCCTTTGTCACATGTGAAGACAGCTCTCTGGAGTCTCTTCTTCTAAAGACACCAGTCCCCCTGGACTAGAGCCCAACCCTTAGGACCTTGTTTAACCTTAATTATCTCCTCAAAGGCTGTATCTCCAAATACAGTCAACTTCGGTGGTAGGGCTTCACATAGGCATTTGGGAGGAACCCAGTTCAGTCCATCATATCTGATTTAGATATCTGTGAGGCAAGCAATTCTCAGAGTTCTTTAATCCAGAGGGGGCAACTCTTAGGCAACAGCCCAAGCATTTATAAAAATGTTCATTTCTTTACCTTTTTTCCATGTTCGTTTCTTTTCCTTTTTTGCCTCTCCTCTCTGTACAAATTCCATCGGAATATTTTGTTTCTAGTCATACAAATTTGCAGCTTTGAGTTTTTGTCTCCATCCTATCACAAGCAGTCCATACCTTCTGAGTGGTTATGGGCCCAGGGGCCCACCAGTTCGGCAGCAGTGTCCTCCTCCATGGTCAGGGTTCACATCTGTTTTGATTATGGCCAGGGTGAGGGGTCGTCCCAACCAAAGCACAAACCCACCAGCATCCCAGTCTGCTTTCAATGAATCACGGAACCAGTTAGTAAGCCAAGGACCAGCTAGTTAAAGCAGATCAGCTGTCCTTGCTTGTGGCTTGGTCACCATGCGTGTGATGTGAACTGTTTTCATCGCCTCCTCTTCACTCCATTTGTGAGGAAGGGAGGATGACTCACCCTGGAAATATGGGGGAACCATTTTATCTGTGGCCCCATGATCACAAGATTAGCCCCTCTGGTGTGCGGGTAAGTAGCAACGGTAAGCAAAGCCAAGGCATACGAGATGGGGACGTTGCCCGGGGAGAGCAGTTCCATACCAAATGCTTTTTCCCCTTTTCTTTTCTCACCAATTCCTGGGCCACAGGCCACATTGGGTGTGCACTTCAATAGTCTTCAGCATCAGGAGAGTGTGTAGGACAGCAGCAAGGGAAGCCACAGCACGGGAGATGTGCAAGCTCACTACCCTGACCTGAACAATGACTGTTGAGGCAACTAGGATGTCATGCTTAATTCTCCCTGTGGTAGTAGCCCTCTTTCTTCCAGGCAACCTAATAAAGGGCCATCCCAAGGGCACATATCACAATGTATATATGGCTACCACAAGCACAGATGGCATGCCACAAATAATCACTAGGTTAGACGCAGTGGTCACTGCCTGACAAGTAGCCCGCGGAATCCATAGTAAGTGAGACTCAAGTGCTGGCTGGTTAGGATGCTGATTATCACCACCTTTATGGGCAGGAGACTCAGACCCCACCTGCCATGCACAGCCCAGACTCGATGGCACATCACACTGGGATACAGTCACTTAGCTACAATTTTTGTTTTGGGGAGAGGGTGCTTTAGGGAAGAAGGAGACAGCAACACCCAGCAGAGCCAACACAGCGCCATTCAAGCGCAAGTACGAACCCACCAGCATCCCAGGCAGCCTTCAGTGTATCAAGGAACCAGTTAGTTAGCCAAGGACCAGCCAGTTAAAACTGATCAGCTGTCTTTGATTGTGGCTGGGTCATCCTGTGCGTAACAACAGCTGTTTTCATCATCTCTTCCACACTCTGTTTGTGAAGGAGGAAGTCCCGCCCTGAAGTCATGAGGTTGGCTCAACACACAACACCCAACACTAGACGGAAAAGATCAACCATCACGTATATTCACAGTGTGAAAGAAGAGGCCACTGCATTGCCACGCAGGACTCATGGGGAGCGGGGGAGAGGGGTGGTTTGCCCTCAGGAGAAGCATGAACCAGAATGGTCTGTGGGGGAGAGGATGAGGTAACCCCAGGTTCCCCAGGGAGGATGTGACTCGCTCATTTGAATAACTCTGCTTGCTAACTGGGAACTGACACCACTACCCAGGGATAATCCACAGCAATACATCTGGTCCATTGGATAAGGAGGGTTGTTTGGCTAAGGAAAATGGAGCTGGGAGAGAAACTGGCAGTTACGCCATTGGAGGCCCTCCCAATTATCAACACAGCACAAAATATTAGAGTCCTCACCCCATAACCCACCTCCCCCCACCACACACACACACACACACACTCAGGGGCCAATGCACATGACAGAACTGCCTGGGACCTTAGTCCCTAGGGATGGGTGGGTGGACCCGAGGGTGTTGACATCCCAACCCCCTATGATTTAGGCACACATTGGAAATTATCAGGTGCCACAGTAATGCAGTACAGGGCCCCATCTCAACTGGTCACCCCCACTGCCACCGACAACCCCTCCAGGAGCTGACAGAGAGGGTGCATGGGCATGGGCTCAGAAGCCCGGGTTCATGTCTCCCCCAGCTGACTCCTTGCAAGTGAGCACCCGCCCATTCTCCCCACTGCCCTCCTCGCTCATGGCGGCCTAGCAACCGCACTTACAATATTGGGAACGTCGGAGGAGGAGAGGTGACAGGTCAAAGTGGAGTTTCGAGGTGGGATTGGGGCCGTCACCCTCCAAGAGCCAGTTGCTGATGAGCAGCAGGCACACAGTGGCTGACAGCAAGCCTGGGGGAGCATGGCTCCGACCCACGCAGAACAAGAGACAACCGCGGATCAGGAAGAGCACAGAGGTGGGTGGGCGGAAAAGCACGAGGCGAGAAGGAACCAGGTGGTGGACGCTGGTTCTTCTGCAAAGGATCCCCTCTAAGAAGCATGCATTGAGGGCAAAGGGAGCCCGGGGTGGGGAGGTCGGCCAGGAGCCCATAGACCTGAAGCCTGGAGAGGAGCAGCCTTGTGGCAGTGCTACTCCATGCAGTGTGCCCCCAGGGTGCGTCCAGCTGCTTGTAGGGTGCTGAGTCGGAAGCCACTTGCATCTGCCACTGGGCAGGCACTGAGCCCAGCAGGCAGCTGGCTGCGCCCAGTGTGTGGTATCACGAGTCTAGCCAGTCGGGGCAGCTGCCAGGATCCATGTTACCAAAAGATGCGACTGTGCCTCCTAGGGCAGCCGGGGCGCTGCCCAGTGTTCTGTTCTCTCAGTCTTCTGCGGTCATTCCCGGGCTGCCTTCAGCCCCCTGGCTGCTGGACAACTGGGCCCAGGGCAGGCGGCTCGGGATACCCTGCCCTGCACCTTCCCTCTGCAAAAATGCAAAGTTTACTCTTCTCTAGGAACAGCGTATGTCTAAGAGTTTGTTTTTCGTGGCAACGGAGGTCTGCGATTTGACTGCCCTGGCTGAATCTGCATTCTGAGACAGCTGGACATTCTGGGGAATCAGGAGGTACCCACTTGACTGTTGGTCATTCCTCAACCCTTGAGCCTCCAGTGAACCCGAGGGCCTCGCCTCTAGATGGCCGCGTGGAGGATCAGCCAATGGGTTTTATGACGGGGCGCAGGGGCGCTGGCCACAGCCGGAGTGACCATTCATCGGGAGAGAAATTGGGCTCCAGCCCCCAGTCTCCCAAGTAGGGGACGCACAGTTGAAGCAGAGTTTCATGGGTGACACCGTAGAAGAGGAAAAGAAGACAAAGGTCAGTGTATCTTATCTTCAAAGGAGTTCGCCCCTGGAGAGCAGGCCCCTCTGATGATCCAGCATTCTGGCCCCATCTCATGGGAAAGCCTGGCATTTTGACTAGAAGGATCCTATTCTTTCCACTCCCCTGAACATTGCCCTGTGGGATAGAAGGATCTCATAGGATGAAGGAATGCCTCCAGAATTACTCTCAGTCCTTCCCATCTCAGGTCCATGCTGAAGCACATTCAGACAGAGGCCTCTTCAGAGCACATGAGCCAGATGGGCAATCAGCAAAGAAATCCCAGTCGTGTTCACCAGTGGGGGGCCTCCTAAGGCTTGCCACTTCAAAGTATTGAGATCAAAATGGATTTCAAGTTCACTCTTCAGTTGACTAGAACATTCAAACTGGAACATTGCCCCTTTCCCCTTTCCTTCAGCATTTGGTGAAATGAGTTGGGACTGCTTGTGCCCAGCATGTTGCAGATGTTCAGTTCTGTGGAACCCCTGGGCGGGGGATGGCTGAGTGTGTTTTGCACAGCTAAAGGTTTAAGTCTACCCCACCTCAACACCTCCCCCCGCCACCACACCGTTTTTTTTTCTTAATATCATATCTAGAATCACACTTTTAAAATATGTGTCTCATAGTTCCCTGCCTCCTCTTAACCAGCAAAGCATGGGCACAGCTCCATTTTCCCCTCTCCTTTTCCCCCTCTTTTTTCCGTCCATTGCAGCAAATGCGTCCCTCCCACATGGGTGCAAGATCAGGGGGGGAAAAGGTGGGGAGATCCATATACTGCTAACCATCACATACAGGAATGGGTCAGCTGAGCCCACCCATGTCGCTCTTCATCCTGCCTCCTGTGTCCCTGGTCACTCAGGCATCCTTGTAGAGACAACCCTTGCTTGTCAAACAAAAATGAAAGGTCATCCAGGTCATGTTGTCCAAGGGCCCGAGTTGCACATTTGGGGAAGAGTGAAGCCTTGAGAAGGAAGATGAATGGGCTGACCCAAGGTTACATAGTGGCAGAGGCCAAAAGGAGAACTTGACTTCCAGGTTGCCATACTTTCAGAACCATGTGTTTTCAGCGAGTCGGCTTTGGATGATATGAAGCCGCCAGCAGGTGGCAGTAGGTTGGCTTGGAAGCAGGTTGTTCCTAGCACCCTGGAATCAGATTGCACAGTCAGGTCAGTCCCTCAGTTGGTGGGGAAAGCTAGCCTGATTTTTTTCCCCCCTAGGTGTCCTTGTGACTTTGGTGATGGCCAAAAACTTGATGGCAATAGTGAATTCACTTCCAGAGGTTATATCCCAGACTCACATGACAGCCCAAAAGGCAACAAGAAATATGAAAAAGCCAGCATGATTTGTGCTTCAGTTTTTGCCTTGTTAATTTATGAGAATATACATCCTGGATATTAAACTATCTAGACTGAATCCAGACTGGGATCACGGTGCAGAGGAAAGAGCAGTGACCTAGGAGTTAGCCCACGTGTGTTCTCACCCAGCTGTGCCACGTTACTGACACAGAGTATTCCAGTCTGGCTGGAGTGTAAGATGAGTTGGGAGGTGAGACAAGAGATAAAAGAGGTAAGAGTCAAAAGAATAGGTAGCACCTGGCCTGGGGAGTGCCGCACACTCAGGGTGTAAATACCCGTTCAGTGACTAGGTAAAGCAAGGAAGAGAGTTTCAGATCTGATTGGCAAAGCTGAGGAATTCCATTTCTATTTGCCATTTGACAGTAAGCTTTGGAAGGCCTTGTGCAGGGGGATGACACATTCAAGAAGAAGCTTTCAGTTACTTTGGAAGGAGGAGCTGGAAGAGAAACTGGGGCCAAGGAGAGCAGTTAGGAAGGTGTTGCACACCTCTGCTTCTGGTAATGGCAGGCTGAGTAATTTGGACTAACCATCCCAATGAGGATAACCAGGAAAAAAACTGGGTGTAATATAAAAAGGGATTTTCTTCAGTAAGAGCTAAGAAATGATAAGGCTAAGGTCTAGAAGAAGGTAAGTACCCAAATAAGTAAGCCCAATACTCAGAGCCACTTTTGCCTGAGGAAATTTGCTGAATGTGGAAGAAAGAGTTACAAAACTGAGCTATGGTTTTGATGATCTCATGGGCAAAGGGAAAAAAGTTGGAGCCCAAGTTCCAAGTGAGTAGATCTGGTTACTACTGCTCCCCCACCCCCACCTGGCCCCAGCCACTGTGTGGTTGCCAGAAATAAGAAGGCCCTTGCCGCCTAGATACTCAGGACCCGGGTGATCCAGGGAACTTCAGTGACTGAGGTTGGATTAACGTGTTCTTGGACAGGTAGTGTCACCAGACATCTGCAAAAGCAAGTGTAAATACTCTCTGCAGGAAGATTCTGTCTTCCTGGGTCTGAAATCAGTCTTACAAATAATTCCTCCATAATTTACCAGCACATAGTCAAGGGTAAGTGCACACACAAGGAAGAAATACATTCTAAGTGATGGCTAGAAGAAGAAATAGACAATGAAAACAAATCCACAAAGATTTCAGTATCAGGACTATGCAACCCAGACTACGAGCACCTATGGTTCAAAAAATAAAAGATAAGCTTATGAATATAATATATGCAGAGAATAGAAAAATCATGAAAAGTAACATAGTCAATTAGAAAAATAATCAAATAGGACACCTAGAACCAAGAAATGTAACGATTAAAACTTTGATGAAAAAAAACTTTAATGGATGTGTTTAACAGCAGAACAAACACAACTGTTAGGTGGTGATAAATGCAATGAAGGAAAATAAAGTTAAGAGAGAATTATTGAGTTGGAAGATCGATCAGAAGAAATCACCCAGAATTCTGCCTGGAGAAACAAATTCTATGAAAGAAAAAGAAAACGTACAACAAGTGACACAAACAGAGTGAGTGGGTCTGTGGCATACTTCATTTGAGTCCCAGAAGGACAGGAGAGAGAAATGGGGGAAGATGATGATGGCCCTGAATTTTCCAGAGCAGACCAGAGCCAATAAGCCACAGATTCTAAGAGCCCAGTGAACCCTAGGTGAGATGAATGATAATAATAATAATAATAATAATAAAAATCACACCTACACACATCATAGTGGAAGTGCAGTAAGCCGAAGAAAGAAGGCTATGCTATCGATCCACTTAGAGATAATGAAGTCTTGACCTGAGAAACGAGCAGAACAGACTGAGACAAGGGGATGAGCTTTTAGACTCTGGCCTTTAGAATGTGTCAGATTCTAGAATTATTTCCCCCTGTGGGAAGAAAGGAATTCTGGCATTTTTTTTTAAGTTTTGAAGATAATTTTGACCCAGTAAATGGACAGGGGCAGAGGAACTGCAAAGAAAAGGGTGAAAGGGTGTGTATCTCTCCCAGGGCCTAAGCATAGGGGAACAGTTCAGAGACAGGAACCTGTTGAGGTCCGTTAGAGACCCCGCTATTTGAACTGTGGTAGTACTCTGAGGCAGGGGCTGTTCTGGAGCAGTGGGGTTGAGCACAGGAAATGTAGCACCAGGGTCAGTAAGGACAGAGAGAGAGTCAGTCCCAATCTGGAGAGTGGTTTCTTGGAGCCAGTTCAGAGGGAGGATTGGGAAGAGCCCCTGGGGTTCCTTGGAGCTCTGTCCTTGGGAACTGGGAGGACACAGGAAAGGCTGACTAGAGAAATGAAGGCAACTGAAGCGCTTACTTTTTTTAACAGTCTTTTTTCCAGTGCCCTGTCTCTTTGCAGTAAGAGCAAAAACTAAGAGTTTTTGGTTCCGTTTAGGGGCCTTCCTTTGCCAGACTTGAAAGTTGGGAACCGAGCAGTCTGTCTTTCGGGTGACTCATCTAGGGTGTGAGCAAGCTGGTTTGCCAAATTAACTAAATCTGGAGTGGACATAGCTTCCCATTCCATCCTGGTCCTGTTAACTGAGAGAGAAAGATCCAAGTTCAGCCCATCAACAGAGTTAAATGCTCCCCGGGTGGATTCAGCATCAAAATGAAGACCACAGTTTTCTTTGAGAACAATCTAAAGCCAATTGTCATCACTACGAGCAGGTCCATCAGGCTTTTGCGTGCAAGCCTGAATTTTGTTCCAATCTACAGGCTTAGGAAAAGCTACTCTGACTGCTTGGTGGAGATTTCCAGCGAGTGTTCTAGCACTTTACCAAAAGCGTAGGGTCTGTTTCTCTAAATCCCTTTCAGAATGTTCCCATTGGGCTAATTCATCCAATCCTTGGCCCGGCTGTCACCGACAGTCTTGTGGACTAATTGATACAAATCTGAGAAGCCAAGCTAGTAGGTTTGAATAACCATGTTAAATTCTTCAGCAAACCTATGGGGCTCCTCAGTGGCTGTAGGAAACTCTTTTACCTTGGCTCACAATTTGGCCTTTGTCCAGGGAACATAAGAAATTTGGGGTCTCTTTGGTTCCCTGGAAGACTTAACTTTAGAGAGGCAGGTTTTGTAATAGGTTCAAGAGACAAGAGAGTGGGGAGATTCAGGGGAAAAGAGCAATTTGGCAAAAAGATTAGCATGAGAAAGTGGAGGGTGTAGAAGAGGTAGGGGACAATGCAGAGGGAGTAGGGGAAAACGGCACCAAAGGCAGGCCCGAGCGCAAGGTGGCTGTCACGTGTGTGGAGACTAAGAAGAGGACAGAGGAGAGAAAGAGCCCTCAGAAGCCGGTTTGGCTTCTTTCAATTGTTTGTTTGCCTCAGTTAGTTTAGAAATAGTTCTTTTACAAAGAGGCAAACTCCAAATCCTGAAAACATTTGGAGGCCTCAAGGCATCAATTACAATAGGCCCCCCACTCAGATTTGTATTGTTCTGTGTTGGGACTGTGGCTTTCTAATTTATTTTGAGCGGGATAAGTTTGGAGCAATCAAAAGTTCCCCATAATGGCCACTGGTGTTCTTTTGGGTTAAGTTGGTCCTTTTCGTTAGAAAGGCACATGAGGAAGAACAGTAGACTTGAAACACGAAACTGGCCAGTGTCCCAGAAAGAGGGGCTGTCCTGAAAGCATTTTGATGTCTTGAGATCCCATTTCTTCGAGGTTTTTCTCTAGAGCACAAATAAAAATCCCTAAACAGCAGAGTTTCAACAGGAGCACTCTGGGTCCAAAAGGAGTTGGACTCAAGGCCAGCACCAGTTCCGGTAGGGACAGCCTGGTTCTGAAAAGGATTTGGACTGAAGCTAGCACAGGTCCAACAAGCACAGTTTCAACAGGAGCAGTCCAGTCCCCAAAAGGATGCGGACTGAAGGCCAGCAGTTTCAATGGCATAGTTCCAGCGGGAAAAGTCCCCTGCCCCAAAGGCTGCAGACCAAAGGCCAGCACAGTTCCCCTGACAACAGACCAGTTCTGAGAAGGAACTGGGTGCTCCCAGAAAGAATAAGGCCTTAAAACAGATTCCGAATCATGCCTAGAGAGCTCAGAAACACAGAAGTAGCAGAGCTCGAAATCCAGGAGAAAACTGGCCCTCCAACGCCAGGGTTGGCAAGTAGACACTGAGTTCAGTGGGCTGTGTGGGTGCCAGTGTAACATAGGAAAACTGAATTAAATCCCTGGGATTTAAAATTTAACATGAACATTAACTTGAAAATGAACTCAAGTGGCCCCCAAAACTTTGTCACCACTAGCAGGCGGCAGTTTCTCTCTCTCTCTCCGTTTTCTGAGGGAGAAATTGCAATGTGGGACATGCAACTCCCTGTTCTCAGGGTCAGAGATAACAGCAGAAAGCTGATTTTGCAGAAAACATCCTGTCCCAGAGTACTGAGTAGGAACCTATAAGAGAAACAAAAAGCAGTGGAATCCGTACAAGAATGTCTGCTCGCATCCTTGCAAGTTGCTACTTTATGTGTCTGTGAACACTGCAGCCCCTTTCCCACAGTTTCGCCTTTAAGAGCTACAGCTGCTTGTGCTTGTCGGGAGCAACGGTTCTTTAAGGCATGAGCCTGCCACTGCCTCATTTGCTGGCAAATGAACAAACTATTCCTTTCCTTTCCTCAAAACCTTGTCATTGTGTTTTGTGGTTTGAGTTTGGTGACAAGGACCAGTTTCCAGTAACACCAGCACCTTTCTACTCACCAGTCTCGGAGTTGTCGGGGGGTGTTCTGTGGATCTCACTTCTGATTGCCAAGTAATGTTAACCTTAACAATAAAACAGCTATTTCACCAGCAAAAGTGGGTTTATTGGGGAATAGCAGAGAATTGCAATGTGGGATATGCAACATACAGCAAAACCAACAAAGGAGAAGGCATGTTACTTTGTGGAGAGAAGAAGGAAGTTGGGAGGGGTTGTTTGGAACTAAAAGCCCACTGGAGAAAAGCAAGAAGAGTTCAGAGTGGCAATGGTTCCTCATTGGCTGAGCTGCAGAGCTAGTCCATTTCTTGTAGGTGATGCAAGAGCCATCTTTCCCTGTTGGGGCCTGTAATTGACGATTCCTTCCTGTTGATGATTCTTCTGCTGGGGTCTGTAATTGACCATTTGTCCTATAATTGACATGGAGGGGTACCCTCTCCCGTTTGGCCACCTGTCTCCGCTGCAGGGCGGTTTCCCTCTGTTCATTTTCACAAATGCCTTTTTCTCAAACTTACTATGAAAGACTATTTTATAAAGATGTTATCCACCCCATTCCCAGCTAGAGATATACAGATATCAACAAATCTGTTTGTTGGAGCAACCTGATACCTAGGAGCTGTTCCGTTTTCTTTGTCCCATACAGAGGGTCATCATCCTGTAAGTATGTGTGCCTTATCTCATGTGCTGTGAGAGCGGTATTTTCCACAGGAACTGTCTGTGGTGGTTCCTTTTAATGTGTCAACTTGGTAAAACATTATTTCTGGGTGTGTCTGTGAGGGTGTCTCTGGAAGAGCTTAGCGTCTGAATCTATAGACTGACTAAAGACGATCACCCTCACCAATGCAAGCAGGCATCACCCAGTCCACTGGGGACCTGATTCGAACGAAAAGGTGGGGGAAGGATGAGCTAGTTCTCTCTACTTGATCTGAGGCATCCACCTCCTGCCCTTGGACACTGATGCTCCTGTCCTCCCTCTTTCAGACTCAGACTGGGCCTGACGTCATCAGCCCCCTGACTCTCAGACCTTCAGACTGACTGAATTACACCACCAGCCTTCCTGGTTCTCAAGCTTGCAAACAGTAGACAGCAGAACTTCTTGGCCTCCATAACCACGTGAGACAGTTCTTAGAATCAGTAAATACCTACCTACCTACATATGTACATACATACATATTCTATGGGTCTGTTTCTCGGAAGAACCCTAATACAGGAATGGAATGCTAGTAGCAGCTAAGGTCTAAAACTAGAGAAATATGCTTTTGTATGACTTTCGAAGAGAAAGCAAACACAGGAGAACCTGTAAGACCCAACGGCCTTATTCCGGTCTGCGCTTCCCCCCAGTGAGGAGACGAAGGCCACGGCAGATCGATGCAACAAGCAAGAGGTTTATTATTATTCCAGCTAGCTGGGGTCCAAGTGTCTGCCCGACACAGCGGGTTTCAACAAGGACCCCGAGCACTCAGAGCCAAGGGTTTATATAGCATTTTCAAAGCATTAACTCATAGTAATTTCCCACAGCTATACATTATTCTTGCAAGACATACATCCTGGGGTTAGGCAAGAGCAAGATAAGACCATTCCTCAATTGTCAGGGTGGTTCCACACGATAAGCTTGGTATGTAGGATTAACTGACCAAGGTTAGCTGACCAAGGGTCACCGCTGCCTTATTCCGGTGTTCATGATTGATTAACTTGTTTTTCTAGGCCTTACCCAGTTCCAGTTTTTCTTTTTAAGTCACACACACTCAGAAAATGGCTTCTAGGCCCTTAAGATGGCTACTCTTATGCTAACCTATTTCTATTCTTACAAACCTATGTAGAAATTTGTTCTATTTATCTCCTCCACCCAACGTTCACTCCGTTTCTAAGGAAAAATATATCAAATGAACCATTTTTGGCTCCCAGGGTGGGCTAGTACAACCTTCAGGCTTGACCAGGTGCATTCAGTCACTGGACTATCTCTGCTTAGCCAGCATAGAATTCCTGCAGGGGTTTATATGTGCAAAGACCCAAAAATGCCATGGGTTATCTTTCAAGGAAGGGAGTTTCTTGTTACTCGAGCCATTCATACAAATCACAAATGGCTGCTTGTCAGGAATGTGACAGTAGAAACCCTTCTTCATATGGAAAGTTGTACCAGAGATTCTGTGGTCCCCTGAACCTCTGAAATTTCCTGACAACAAGCTAAGCCAAGAACGGCTCTTCTAAGAAGAATTCCAAGTGTCTTGCTCAAAACCCTTCTCTAACTGATTTTTTTTTGAGGAACACTTATAGGCACCCATAAGGACTCCTCAGGCCCCCATAGAATACTGTTTCTCCAAGAAGAAGATACTGGTGTTGCTGGTGTTCTTGTTTACCAAGCCGCAGAATGAGCTTCACAAACACTCAAGGTAGGAGAGCAAGAAGGAGGCTTTTATTTAGAAATAAAGTGAAAGGACAGAGCTTCCGGCTCATGCCAGGAGGGGACAAGAGAGTCCAGGTGGTGCGTTTCTCTAGGGGTTTTATAGGCAGATGAGGATTTTTCAAGAACATGAAAAAAAGCTTAGGGGTGTGGACTTACTAAGTGGCCCTAGGATATCTACAAGTAACTTGATACAAGTAACCTCCTGCTCTGTTGATTTCTCCCCTGAGATACCTGCATCTTGGTCTGGGGGCATACTAAACAAGGCCACCTGCTCAGCCTGACCCCAAGGTGGGCTGAGGCATTGTTTGCTAAAGAGTAAGTTAAGTGCAATCTTATCTTTAAGGTGGAATCCTTCTTGCCTTTTACTGTGCTATGGCTGGGCTTGCATGCTAAATTAGTTTGCCCAGTTGGCAAAATCACCTCATTAGATCTGAAGGAGGAAAGACGGCACATAGGCCTGGGCCTTTTAGCATGTTAAAGTGAATCTTACACATGATTATAAATAGTTAGCATAAAATAAACATGTGCTACTCTTCTTTATCTGGCGTACACCAACTGATCTCACTGAAGAATGACTCTAGAGCTGAAGATTTAACACAGAGTTTTAGTAGGGGGTTTTCCTTGAATGTAGTTACATTGCTCTGACTGAAAATATCCTGCCTTGCTTTTTTCGGAGGCCCTCACCCTACTCTGACTACACCCATGGTCCCTGTCTCACTGGGAGGGCAGAAAAGCCACCTCCATTGCCTAACCCAAAGCCAATCAGAAAGCTGTCCACTGGTAAAAACATTAATCTTTCTTTATTTGTGGTATGCAAAATGTCACCAACAACTTTGACCCAGTGTCACACAGAGAGAGATTTCTGGATATTTTATTCTGATTTTGTAGGGTTTCTCTTCACCTTTGCTGGATAGTCACAATTTGCGTAGGTCACAGCTCTCTCCCCAAAGCCTGCAGAAACCTGTCTTTTAACATCTAGAGCATCTTCTAGCAGTGTCTCCCTCCCTTACCATGGAAGGGCAGGAGCAAAGAACACGGTCCACTCACTCTTAAGGCTTTTATCCCAGAGATGAGTAACACGGTACCCCAAACAGGGCATCTTACCACAAATCTGAATATTTAGTGTCACAGCCTCCCAATCTCAGTGTTCTCACCTGAAATATGTAGGTATTCATCATGCCTGTTTCTTAATGGGACAACCTTGACAGGAGGCAATTCCTGTCTGTCCCAAGTTCTTGGCGCTTGGCCTTCACCTCACTCCTTCCTTCCCCTCCATCAGGTAATTTGTGTCTCCCATCTGGAAGGGCGGTTGTCATTACCACTTCTAGCCACCAGAGGCCCTCAGTTTTCATGGTCGAACTGAAATGGGCCTTTTTATGTATCTAATGTTTTCCCACTTTTTAAATTGAGGTATAATTGATGCATAACATTATATTAGTTTCGGGTGTACAACGTAATGATTTGATATTTGTATATGCTGCAAAATGATCAACTGTATTTGGGCAAGTCAGGTTGACATTTACAAACCAACCTTTAGAAGCTCAGTGTAGCAGAGGGGGATAGGCCCAGGGAACAGAGACCCTACGGAGGGAGGGGGTTTCAGTGCACTAATGGATAGACCTCTACCTCTTCACTGGAGTCCTAGCTGCCACTAGATACCCTGCCTTTCGGTGGGGCTGATGATGGCTGCCCTCGAGTCAACCCCCCATCCCTGCTCCTGTTCCCAAGGGGTGATGTTAAGGGGTCCTATATAAATGTGAATGGTAGCCCCTGGAGTTGTACAGAGCAGTCTCTGAGGACGTATGTCCTAGGGAATTTGACCCTACCAGCACTCCAGTTTCTATTCCACACTGTGCAGACTCAGGCCATCTTCCTCTTTCCCACTGAACGTGCCAAATTAACTTTGCTTGAGGAGTGGATTTAAATGCCTTCTGTTTTACAATAGTAGGTTGGGAAAACATTCCCCAGTCAGATACAATGTCCCAGGACCCATAATACAATCACATAAAAAAGATGCAGCTGTTAGAGTAGGTAGATAGCTAGACATAAGCAGGGAAGGGGGAGCAGGACTTCAGTTGGTTGCTTGCTTACATCCTATGCACTCTGTAGAAGCAGTTCCCGAGGGTGGGGGTGAGGATACAGATAATAGATAGGCCTAGACAGGCTGGTTCCAACATGGAGAAGTTGATTGTGACTTAACCTCCAAATACATTATGCACTCATTGACATAGTAGAATTCATGACCCTCCATCACAGCATAGTAAAAACCATGCCTCCCTGCACGGCACCACCACAGGACAGTTTCAAAGAGAACCAACTATGGTCAAAATCCCCCACCTGACATGAGGGTGGAGCAAGCCCCAACTCCAGGGAGACTCCACCTGTCCCCTTTGAAGCCTAATCTCACTTAGTCAATATTCATCTCCCTTGGTATAAAAAAACGGCTCCCGATTTATTTCCCTCGGTGCCACCTTCTCTTGGTCTGCTTACACCCCAGCTCTCGGGCATGTATTCTTTGTGTTTTTCTGAAAGTTTCTTCTCTAAGTAAATGCTTAATGCTCAGTGGCTCTTTGTGTCTGTTCTTGAATTCTTTCTTGCAGTGAGACCAAAAACCCATCTCCAGTAACACAGCCACTTCACATAAAGCCTGTTCAAACACACCATGTCTCCTACAAACTTTTACCTTGATTCCATTAACCCTTACATGTCTAACTGTAGCCTCTATTAGGACTTCATCAAATGCTTGGTTTCACAATACCAAGTAAGGGGCATGTGTCCCAACATGACATAATATCTATTCTCATAAAATATCCAGGTAAAGGAGACACAATTTCTTGTGGCCTGTTTAAACTTTCCAACTTTCATAACCTTGTTGACTCTTACATTTTTATGTTCTTTCAGTCTAATCGCTACCCAGGTCAGGGCTTCACCAATGTGTTTTGTTACCACTGGCATAAGGCGTGTATATTAAGGATTCCTGGAAACCTCATTTCCACCCCCTGACCATTTTACTCACTCTCTGGCAAAAGACTTTCGGTCCTCAGTGAGGGGCTGAGCCAAGGGTCTCTAGCCCTTTTGTGAACTTGTTACTGGAGATGGTCCTTGCTCTTGTTGCAAGAAAGAAAGGGGGGATGTTAGGTAAAAAGACAGACATGAGCAGCTAGAAAAGGGAAGATAAGGCTCAAAGACAAAGCCCAAAGCCCCCCAGCTAAAGTTCAGGGGAAGAGCCACCCAGACTCTGTCTAAGTCAGGGGTCCCACATGAAGACAACAAAGGCTTTGCGGAGAGATAACTTCCTTCCCAACCAGATCCCAACAGGGGAGCTACCTGAATTACACCTCACCCTGGGGAACCAACATGCTGACTGAGAGGGATGACAATATAGAAAGACCTGTAAATCAAACCTCACCTTGTCAGTCAAAGACGCAACTCCTTGCCTTTGTCCACCTGGATGATGTCCTGCTCCTCCCTTGGAGTGTATTCAAATAAAACATTCACTCAGCTTCACTGGTGTGTCTCTGCCTTTGAATTCTTTGTTGCAGCAGGGACAAACACCAAGGAGAACAAACTCAACCCGTAACACCAGCATATTTTTGTCTTGGGGAGGCAGCTTTGAAGCTAGTGGCCCAGGCTCAGATGGCCTGAAATCTGCTCTAGGTTTAGTACCAAGAGCCCACCCAGGACTCTCTTTTCATTTCATTTGAGCTATTACAGATAACAATAACAAGGGGTTACCGGGTCTACTTGAAGTTGTTTAAGTTCAGTGAGAGAGCAGGGTTTATGCACAAGTGGGGCCAAACTCCCGGCTGGCTCCACAAGGGGGCAGACTCGCTCTGGAGGTAATCCTTGCCCTCCCTTGAAAGTGTGGCCCTGTGGATCAGGGGGACATCCAGGGGCATCAGGAGGACCTGGGATACAGGCAGATTTGGGAGTAGCAGGGTGTTTGGGGGCCGAAGATCCCAGGGGGTTGTGGTCTGGAGGAGAGGGCTCCAGGTATGGAGAGCCCCTGGGGAGCCACAAGGGCTGTGGGCCCCTCAAATTCTTCCAGCCCTTCGGAAGGTGACACCCCGACCCTGAGGGGTGTGGGGTCGCTGCCTTTCCCACCGCCTTCTCTGCCTTTACGACCTGGGGCTGGGGCTCGCTTCCCTGGGGCAGACATGCCAGGAGGCACATGCAAGTCAGTGCCTCAAGCAGTGCAGTTGTCAGGCTGGGATGACAATCTCAGTCAAGTTGGTGGTGTTGGAGGTGACTGCTGCCGAGGGCGGGCTGTTGGGAGCTGGGCCTGCTGGGAGGTGCTGGGGGTGGCAGAGAGGATGGCCGCAAACGGGACCACAGTCTGTGAACGTCAGTCTGAGACAGGAAGTGGAGGGACTGGGGAGGCGAGAGGGATGGGGAGGCGGGAAGGAGCCTGCGTCTGAAGGGGTGGGACGAGGTGGGAAAGGCTCAGGCAGGCTGGAAACGGGAGGTGGAAAGGGCCGCTTCCGTCATCGCGAGCTCTAAGCTCATTTGCTCAAGAGTCGATAATTGACTTGCCCGCGGTCCAGTGAGTGATCAAGATGTCCGGCCACACTCAGAGTCTTAGAGACCGGACTGGGTTATCCTGCAAGGCTGCGCAAGTCTTCTCCTTTACATTCTACCCTTAAGTTCTGTCAGTAAAACTACGTAGTCGCTGTGTGGCAGCACTCCAGGTTCTGGCAAGTGTGCTTTTTCTCCCCAATTTCCACCTTGGGAGGGTTCGTGCCGGCAGAGACACAGTTATTTCAAGAAGGAAACAAAAGTGTATAGACCAAATATCAGCATGGTTAATAAAAAAACAAACTCAAAAGAGAGAAGGAGAATTTGGATGTTTAAACGTTATTAAAGCTACTTATTAAAGGACATACAAAGTTGAAACGGATGTTGTGAGAACAGAGAGTGGAAGAAGTACTAAAGTTGGAGCTGGAGAGTGGTTCACGCATGCTGCCCAACCCAAGACTGTAAAGGAACAGTAAAGAAAGTGAGAGAAGCTTTTACAGGACTGGGCTCTGCACATACGAGGGACTGAATTGTGTGCCCCCGACAGCCATGTGCTGAAATCCTTGCCTACAATGTGGTGGTATTTGGACATGAGGTCTTTGGTAGGTAATCAGGCTTTGATGAATTCGTGAGGGGGGTCCATATTGTGGGATGAGTGCCCTCAAAAAGAGACCAGACAGCTTGCCCTACACAGTCCTCCACCCCCACCCTGCCTTTCTTTTGTAACACAATCAATGAATGGGAAAAAAAACTGTTACATCAACAAAACCATAATCAAAATTCAACCACAGAGACCAGAAGCTTTATTAAGGAATGCTATGCATATAATAATACGGAGCTGTCCACAGACTTTAATTAGTTACGTAATAAGTTGAAAGTTTTCCTTTAGAGCGGTAGTTTCCCAAGTGGTATTCAGATACCTAGGAGGTGTGCAAATAATCCACTGGCGTCCAGGAAAAAAAATGTGTTTACATTATGTTTATTGTACCTCACAATGCATTGGCTTCAAAATTTGTGCCTTCATAATTTACCCTCCCCAAGTTTCCTTAATATATGTAGGTATAGTATAACTGAATATACATTTTTTATGGTTGGTTCGAAAATATTTCATGGAGAGGAATGCATAGTCAAAACATTTATAAATTTAGCTTTACAGAACCCAAAGTCACAAGCCCTCACACCATGGGTGCCATCCAAGGACACAGAAACAGGGGAGGAGATGGAAAAACTAGTGACTCAGCCTCTTCAGTCTGCTCTCAGCAGTGACTGCCAACCTCCCTGCCAAAAACAGCAGTAATCAGCCCCTACACTTGCAACAATATATTCAGTGACTACCCCAGCGCTCTTACATACACAAACACTCATAGTGATGGTAAACAACCAAATTATCTTTCTTGATGTGGGTATCACATACTATCTGTCTGTAAACATCCAAGTTAAGTGTTTCTCCTCCCAGGGTAAGATAGTAAGATGGCATAGTCCAGGTGTCACAGAAACAAAAAATGCGTCATGTTTTTATGGTTAGCGTCAGTTCTTTATGGCAACTGGATAGTGTGAACTCATCCTCAGAGGCGAAATTGTAATCTCTACTTCAGACACCTAAGCCTCCCAATCCACTAAATAGATGATAAATATTAGAAAAACACCAGAAACTTATCAATGGATATGTATTGCAGTGAAAATATTTTTATACCAAGGTTTGGGGAATCAGTGTTTAAACAGAAGTGTTGACAAGTTTGGCTTTGCTGTCAGACACACACCTGGTTCCAGTCCCAGCTCAGCATACTCTTACCAGATGTCCATAACATATGCTGGGGCTCAAGGACATCTCAGAAGTCATTCAATCCTAATTCCACTCTCATTTACACATGACTCTAATGATGCCAGTTCTCAAGGAGAAAGAGAAGGGAGGCATATCTGAGACATTGTCATATCCCTGCATTAAGTGCCTCAGGTGTGAATCACATGGCAGAAGGGGACAAAACCCCTCTGTCTACCTGTAACTAGCACCCTCACTCACAAGCAAGGGTCACTTGGAACCCCAAGTACCAGGAGCTGGTTTTCAATTCCTGTCGGCACATGCCTTTGCTATAGATCTCTGCCTCTGTGGAATATGCCGCACATGTCATTCATAGATTGTCACTTAAGTCATAAGATTAACTTCTCCATCTTATGACACCCTAAAATTATCTTTAGAGCCAGAGCCTGAAACCATAACCCTGGCATTCAAAGAATATTTCCTCAATATTCTTAAGGAAAATAAATATTTACAGCATTTGTCATTATAGTAAAATACATCACGACAATAAAAAAAAAGACAAAATGAAAGCTATCACAAGAAGTGGAAAAGCAAACTGGCCTATTTGGAAATTAAAATTTATGTATACATTATAAAGACGAGGACAGTTTAAATGTATTAACACAGAAAAACAGTAAAATAGAATTATAGAATTAAGTAAAAAATTATATCATGTATGATAAAACATACATATTGAAAAAGGTGCTGTATGTTTCTTCTTGAGACATAATTACTGATAAAAGCATAGATAAGAGAACTTGAAGCACATACAGTAAACTGTTGAAATACTTGAATATGAAGGCAGGGGAATAGCACAATGGGAGGTTTGGAGAAATGAAACTTTACACTTCCTTTAATTTTTAAAATATTTCACAAAGGACAGCCAATTGATGTTTTACATATTCTGCTAAATATAACTTTGAAAAATACTATACAAAGACAGGAAAAGATAAATCTGGCCTATGTGAAAAAATGAACCAAACAAGTATAGCAATTTTATAATTAGATAAAATAAAATTCAAGGAAAATAGCTTTCATTGTACTTCAAAATATAAAAGAAATTACTCATGATGAACTCTTATGTACCCCAAAACAAAGTTAAAATTTATACAGGAGATCTGCTAGACCTACGGTAAGTTAAAAACAATACCAAGGAAAATAAAATCATTAATTCAAAAGGGTATATGAATCCCTATGTTTATTGCAGTTTATTTACAGTAGCCAAGTTATGGAAGCAATCTAAGTGTCCATCAATAGATGAATGAATAAAGAAGATGTGGTATATATACACAATGGAATATTATTAGCCGTAAAAAGAAAAGAAATCCTGCCATTTGCAATAACATGGATGGACCCAGAGGGTATTTTGCTAAGTGACATTAAAGATGAATAGCATATGGTTTCACTTATATGTAGAATCTGAAAAACAAAAGAAACAAACAAACCAGAACTAGACACTCAAACACAGAGAACACACTGTGAGTTACCATGGGTGAGGGGATGGGTGAAATACATGAAAGGGATAAAACGGTTTAAACTTCAAATTATAAAACAATTTTCTCACAGGATGGAAATACAGCATAGGGAATATAGCTAATAATATTGTAATATTGTTGTATGGTCACAGATGGTAACCACACTTCCTGTGGTGAGCGTTTCATAATGTATATAATTGTCATCACTGAAACCAATATAATGTTCTATATCAACTATATTTTAATAAAAAATCACAAAAATAAAGAATACAAATAAATGCTTATAAGAAACTTTAAAACACTACTCTTAAAAATGAATTGATTAAAATGTATATATAAACCCTAAAAAGTCCCATTAAAAAAAGCAGCAGAAAAGACTTGCCCTGCTGGGATTTGGACTTGCTTGGGTCACATGAACTCTTTTTTCCTTCAAGTTTCTCCCTTTGGAATGGGAATGTTTATCGTATACCTATCCCACAATTGTATTCTAGAAGCAGGTAACTTGTTTCCCACTGGAGAGGCAACTTGCCTCAGAATAGATCAAACCTAGAGTCTCACCAGTGTGTATCTTAGGTGATGAGAGTGGAACTTTTCCGGGTTGATATTATGGTGAGATTTTAGAACACAGAGTTGAAGATGAAATGGATTAAGACTTCTGGGGATACTGAGGTGGGGTCAGAGTATTTTGAACATGAAAAGGACATAATCTTGGAGGGCTGCAGAGTGGACATGATGGGTTGAATTGTGTCTCTGAAAAGATGTTGAAGTAGTCCTGACTCATAGTACCTGCAAGTGTAACCTCACTTACAAATAGGGTCTTTTCAGATGTAATCGAGTTAAGATAAGGTCATTGGAATGAGGCTTAATCCAATATGACTGGTGTCCTTATAAGACTAAGCGACAGACATAGTGACACATTCAGGGAAAATGCCAAGTGACAGTGAAGGCAGAAATTAGAGTTAGTCTGCCAGAAGCCAAGGAGCCTGGGGCTACCAGAAACTGGAAAAGACAAGGAAGGATCCTTCCCTGGAGGCTTCAGAAAGAGCAGGGCTCTGCTAACACCTTCATTTCAGACTTCTGGCCTCCAGGACTTGGAGGCAGTAAACCTCTGGTTTGAACCCACCCAGTTTGTGGTTACATCAGTCCTAGGAAACTAATACAATGCCCTTACCAGATCGAGGACATCCCTTCTATTCAGTTATTCAGTTTTTCTTAGGTTTTTTTTCTTATCATGAATGAGTGTCAAATTTTTTCAAGTGTTTTTTTTCGGCAAAGATTGATAAAACCATATAATTTTTCTTTTGTAACTTATTAGTCTGATTAATTAAAATGTCAGATTTTTGAATATTGAAGCAGTCTACATTGCTGAATTACATTTGCTAACATTTTATAAAGGAATTTTCATCAGTATTCATAATGGATATTAGTATACAGTTTTCTTCCTTTTCTTTGTAGTGTTTTTGGCTTTTGTAGCAACATAATATTAGCTTTATAAAATGAATTGGTAACTGTTTCCTCTGCTTCTATTTTTTGGAAGACATTGTATAGAACTGGTGTTAATTATTTAAACATTTCACAGAATTCTCCAGTGAAATCATCTTGGCCTGAAGATTTCTTATTTGGGAGGCTTTCTAAATAGGCTTTATTTAAGAACAGTTATACATTTGTGGAAAAATGGATAATATAATCCAGAGAGTTCTCATATACCCCCTCACATGATTTCTCCTATTATTAACATCTTACATTGTTATGGTATATCTGTTATAGTTAATGAACCAATATTAATATATTATTATGAACTAAGTACATAGTTTATTCAAATTTCCTTGCTTTTTACCTGATTTGATTCTGTTCCAGGACCCCATCCAGAATACTACATCACATTAATTTATGAGGTCTCCTTGGGCTCCTATTGGCTGTAAAAAATCCTTAGGCTTTCCTTGTTTATGAAGACCTTGGCAATTTTAAGGCATATTGGTCAAGTATTATTTAGAATGTCCATCTACTGGAATTTTTATGATTTTTAAATCATAATTAAACTAAAGTTATGGCTTGTTTTCTTTTGTGAGGATATAATAGAAGTACCATTATCATCACTTCATATCAAAAGTAAATAGTTCCATCATGACTTGTCACTATTGATACTGACACTGATCCCTTAGGTGAAGTAGAGTTTGTCAGGCTTCTTCACTGTGAGGTTGCTCTTTCCCCCAATCCCCTTAGCATACGGCACTTTGGGGAAAGAATTCATGACACTCAGCTACACTTTAAGGTGTAGGGATTTATGTTCCCCTTCTTTTAGGGCAAAGTATCTATATAAATTATTGAGAATTCCTATGCAAGAGAAAGTGGTCTCTTCTGTCCCATTCATTTATTTATTTATATCAGTATGGACCATGTGTATGAATTTTGCACTTTCGGTTACAATTCAGTACTAATTAATTTATTCTGTTATTTAAATTGCTCCAACTTTGATGATAGGGGCTGGTTTGGTTGGCTCCTGTACCACCTTGACACATCCCCAGCTATATAGGGATATTTTTTTTTAGCACTTCCTTATTTTCTAGAACTGCAAGGTGTTCCAGACTCAGGTTTTGTATCTCTTTTCCCATTTCCTGAATGAGCTATTTCTTCAAGGAGCTCTGATTCTTTTTATTAGAGAATTGTTCAAACAAGATCTGGACATTAGGGGTTCTCATTGCTACTGTGGTATCATTTCTTCTAGGACCTCACAGATGAAAAAGTAATGCAATATATGTGTGTCATCAAACCCTTGTATACACACATAGTGATAAATGTTTCTATATTTAAACATCTGCATCTGTATGTGTATTGTGTTTATTTATTATTTTTCTCCAGATATTTTCTAAATCCCTTGTGATTCATTTTTTGACCCATTGGATTTTTAAGACTGAGTAGTTTGATTTCCACATATTTGTGGGTTTTCCTGTTTTCCTTCTGCCATTGATTTTTAGTTTCATTCCATTGTGGGTGAAGAAGGTATTTTGTGTGACTTCATCTTCCTAAATTTGTTAAGACTTGTGCTGTGGGCTTCCTTGGGGAATGTTCCATGCATATTCTGCTGTTACTGAGCTGAGTGCTCTGTAATGTCTGTTACGTACAATTGGTCTGTCATGTTGTTCAAGTCATCTGTTACCATGTTGATCTTCTGTCTGGTTGTTTCATACATAACTGGAAGCTAGGTATGGAAGCCCCTCTTATTTTTGTGTTACTATTTCTCCTTCCTGTGTGTCGAACGTTTGCTTCATATATTTGGGACTGCTTATTTTGGGTGCACATATTCTTTTTGTATATATTGAGAAATGATCAGCATAATAACTTTTTGTTACGGAAAGGACATTGGCTTTGTAATCAGACTTGGCAAGTAGCCCTGATGCTCTGTCACTTATTGCTATGTGATCTTGGTCATGTAAGTCCCATTTTCTCAGCCTCAGTTCCTTTCTTTATAATAAGAGGGGGTTGAACTATAGCAATTGTTTTTAAAAATTTCTGGTAACAGTCTATAGTAAGAAAAGCATTTTAAATCACAGTCCAGTATACACATACACATGCCAACAAATCTGAAACAAAAGTATTACGAAGCAATTCTTACTCTTACTATGCATGATGTACTGACATTTTCTGTTCTTTTTCATATTTTTAATTGATGACTGTGACCCAATAATTGACTTCATGACCTCATTAATGCTTCACAGCCCACAATCTGAAGAACTCTGAACTAGTGGGTATCTAATGTTCCAGCACTCTGTGATTTTTATGTTATGCCTCCTTTTAAAATAATAGTAACAGTAGCTAGCGCTTATTGAACGCTTGTTATGTGCTAGACACTTGGTATGTGCTAGTGTTTTAAGCACTTTATTCATAATAACTAACTTTTCATCAACTGTGATTCTTTTATTAGTCCAGTTTTAAAGTTGAAGAAAATCAACATGGCTGGTATCTGCACCAAATTTAGTGGACCACAAAATAAATTTCATGATGTATTTATGTGTTTTGAATATCTTAGAACATAGCCGTTTTCTACAATGATTATCTTGCCTGCTTTTACTATTTTAAGCTCTGGGGGGCACTATAACAAATTGTGGGAATATGAGGGGAGAATAAAATCAGTAACATATTATTGGGTCAAAAAGATATTTCTCTTACTCTATTGTGTAATTAATCTTAAGCAGGTTCTTATAACGCTATATCAGGGGACATTCACATGTAGGTGTGATAACTACTCAAGTAGACATCCTGGGGAGATATATTATCAGCAGATTGTTGGTAGAGCAATAAAAAAGACACCAAATATGTGCCCTCAGTCACTGTATATCTGTACTGTGTGAAGTATTGTAAAAAAAAAAAAATGGGTGCTATTTCCTCCCAATTCCAGTAATTACCCAACTGCTGAGCACCATTGCCAATATTCATCTTCTATGAATTAGCTGGAAGGCCCCAGAATATGATAATACAGTATTATTAGGTATCAATTCCACTGAATATATAGTTTGGGAGAGGTGATGGAGCAGACATGGAAGATTTCAAACCAGTTCTTCTTGGATAAATAATAGAGGTAGTTGATATTTAATGACTCTGGCAGTAAATCCAGTAAAAATATTTCCTTTTCCATTCAACAGTTACTATTGAACACCTACTATCTGCTAGATACTTATTTTAGCACTGGAGATTCAGCAGTGAACATAAAGCACCGAAACTCAGGGAGCCTACTTATTTTGTGTTTTCTAAGTTTGGATTTTTGTTTATTGTATTGTTTATACAGAGGACACATACATATATTCTCTGAGGTGGAGAGGAAGTAGGAATTATATGTTTTATTTATTTAAAATCCTGGGTGCAATTTATGCATAACAGTAGTGAAAGAACTACGGGAAATTCTAAAGAATAAATCAGCTTCTGCTCTTAAAAGGCTTAAATTAAGTTAGTCAAATTACTGGTTTCCAGCAAGGGGTGATACTGCGCTCCCCTCAGGGAATATTTGTCAATGTCTGGAGATATTTTTAGTTGTCACAACTTGTGGGGGAGGGTAGTGCTACAGGTAGCTAGTGGATAGAGGCCAGGAATGCTGCTAAACATCCCCCAGTGAACAAGACATCCCCACAACACATAATTTTCTGGCCCAAAATGTCAAGAATGTCAGGTGGAGAAACCCTGAGTTAGAGAGACAAACTATATACATAAGATGTTTTGTTTTAATCACAGTACTTAAATTTTGTTTACCACAGTATTAGGTGACAAATGGTAAATGAGTGATATAACAAGGTGACAGAAATAACATAAACATCATTCTAGAATGTATTCTTTATTGGTGGAAATATGGCTCAAGCTTAAGTATGTCCCTCTTGCTTGAAACAGAGAAAAGCCTACAACACTGCTGCTTTCTGACTTCATCTCCTGGCACTCTTCCCCTAACCCCTCCACTCCAGCCAACTGACTTTTGCATTTCCTTGGAAATATCAAGTATTCTTCTGCTCTCATGGAATCTGCTCTTGCTGTCCCTTCTGACACAACTGCCCTTTCCCAAGATAACCCACATACACGCTTCCTCACCTCCATAGGTCTCCGCTCTGTTCAATCTCTTAATGAACCCTTCTTTAATCATACTCTATATAAAATATTAACTCCTGCCCCCTCCGCTGCTTTTCCCCTTAGTACGTTTTTTGCTTTCCATAGCAAGACTGTGCCTGGCCCAGAGCAGGCACTCAAGAAATATGTGCAGAATGAGTGAATTAAGGATTAATAATGGCAATGTTCTTCATCCGAGGCAATGAGAAGAAAGGAGCCTGACTACTATTATCCTCAATGACCTAAAACAGTGCCTGCCTCATACTAGGTACTTCATAGTAAATGCACAGTGAGGAAGTAGCAAAGGGAGATTAATCAAAACAAGTCTATAACCACCTTTGAAAAGTATTCATAGGAAACTTACCACATTTTGTGCATATTGGCACATCTAATTATTAATTCCGAGTATTCTTACAGTTTTTCACTTTACATTCGTTCCATATACCTACTTTTTAGTTTAGGAGTGGTTTCTGAAATTGCACACCCTAGCTGTATTTTAAGCCAGGTATTGTATAAAACGTAAGTACATTTTAAGGAGTCTGATACAAAGGCAGCTCTTCACCAAGCCAGTTCTACAATTTTATGTTTTCATTGGCAGTACTCACTAATTCACCAACCGTGCGCTCAGCAAAATACTTTTAGGGAGGACTTTCTGTGCTAGGCTGTGCATACATTATCTGGTTTTGTTCAGACTAAAGGAAACCCATATTATCACATTCAGTGATACATACGTGCACTATATATCAGAGCACACCAGTGAAGGTATATACACACTCAATATATATTCAGTATACCAACTCTGATTTACTTTCTGTTGGTGGTCCAAGGCTCAAACCCTCAAACCCCTGAGCTACGACTACTTGCACCCCGCTTACGTCCACCTTCTCTTTTCCATTGCCTTTCGGCGTCCTCCCTTCTAGAAGGGCCACGAGCACTCCTTCTCCTCCCTCTTGTTACGCTTTGGGAACCAGGGCGACCAATGCTTTTCCTGCTACCCCTCCCGTGGCAATCCCGCGGGCACCAGAACCGAGGACCCGCTACGTAACCGCGCTCGGTGCTGCCTAGTAACAGCGCCTGAGCGAGGGAAGCGCGCCGACCTAGGGGCGGGGCTAGAGAGCCGACGCGCACTCGCGAAACGACGTGCAGCCCCCTTCGGGGGAGGAGCCTTTTCAGTCGGCCAGGCTGGGGAGCGATCGTCGCCCTATCGCGCGGTTGCTTGCTCTCTCGCTTTGAACTGGGAAAATTAGCTTTGGGGAGTGAAGAGGGTAGTCAGTGGCCTGACGATCACGTCTGGTGAGTTAGGCCAGCCTGAAGCCAGCCCCACACATGCTAGGCTAGACCGGCCGAACCGTGAGAGAAGTGGTGCTAGCGTCCCGGGAGAGGTGATCCGAAGGGCCGTGGCCCAAGGGCCCAAGTCCTGGTCCGAAATGTTTTGAGCAAAGAACGGACTCACCTCCCCAGTGGATCACCCCTTCGGAGGTGGTGCCTGTCGCTGTGCTGGCTGTCCAAAGGTACCTGTTAGAGGATGAGCCAAGCGACGGGATACCGAAACCGCCTCTTTACTGCTTTGATGTGACGATCTCCGACGGGGTGTACCAGCAGTGCTACCTGGTCCCCAGCCTCAACGATCTCGTATACAAAAATATTCTGAAAGTTGGCATAGAAATGAGAATTTCCAGAGTCTCGTGTCTTTACAACGAGAGAAGAACAGGCCAGAGGATCCTGTGCATAGATAGCGTCCACTGTGGGAAGACCTTGGACACACCATTTCCTTAGAAACTCCCTTTAGAAATAGTGCGCACGAGGAGATACAACAGAGGCCTTGAAGGGCGGTAGGAGTCATTACCTGGCGCTGTGGAATAACGAAGACAGGTATGGAGATATCTGGCTAACCAACAAGCAACCTGAGGAACACAATTGTAACGGTAAGGAATTAGAGGCAACAACGGAGGGTTAAAAAATAGTTTTTAGGAGCTTGGCGTTAATGGGAAAGGAAAAGGAGGTGCTTTGGTATTGTTGAAGTATTACAAGCCCCGAGTGGTAGGAAACAAGTTTTCCTGAATAACAGAGAGGCGCTCGCTGAATGAAACTAGCACAGCCCGAGGCTGGCTTTTATGCCTGAAACAGCTTACATCTGATCTGGCAAACATCCTGATTTGCAGTTAGTATTCCGCTTGTGTTCATTATGTTTTTGACTACAGTGGAATTAGTCATAGTTTCATTGCCATTCCATTTGTGGAAATAGTACTTTCTGTGTTGGTTGGAGAGTGCGTAGATTTGAATAAGGCATAAAAGTTGTAAATATTTGTGGGTTTCGCATGTTTTAACCTTTATTCAAAAAAGGATGTTTCTTGATTTAGTCTTTAATAGTTTACTTTAATGAAATGCCATTGTGTCTTTGAGTGTAGCATTTATGTGAATACTGCCTTTTTGAATGTGTGATTTCTTTGGGAGGCTTGGAATTCTCATGTTTTTGTTTCTTATTTCTTAGCATGGATAGTAGTGATCTGAGAAGTTCAATTCTTCTGTATCAGAAGTAGGAAGTTAACCTGAAAATGCCAGCTCGTCATCAGTAATTGCTCGAAAATGTGTTTTATGTCTTAGAGATGAAGGGGAATGATAGTAACAACTGGCACATATGAGTATGGAATGCGGAGGAAATAAAATGCAAAAAAGGAAAGCGAAAGTACTGAAGGGAAAAATATGATAATTTTCTACATTTACTGCTTTTCAGGCAGTTTTTTCCCCATTATAGTCATAATGCTAGATCATAACCTTACTATGATGTGTAACAGCAACGAACTTGAACGCGAAAAGATGACTGGGTCAAAATGTGCAGTTAAAGTAATATACAGTTATAAGGAGGAAAAGGTGTTTTAGAACTGTGTAGCCAAAGGTAATTTAAATAACTTAAGCTTTAAAAGCAGGATCATCATTTCAGGGATGAAATAAGGGGATGATTTTTGTGTCAAGCATGGAGTAAGGCAGCCTGGCCATACTACTATAAGTGTTGAACATTTTATTTTTAGAATTGGTTGTATAAATGAAAAATCAGTGTATAGAAGAAGATTTAAGGGGGAAATAATTTGTAAAAATATTTAATTTTTCTGATTATGAAAGTAATATCTATTCATTATTGAAACTGTATTGTTATTACAAAAATTAATATCCATGTGCTGAAAAATCCAGAGTACACATTTAGAAGTATATTGTATTAAAAATGTAAGACCCAAGTATATTAAAATGACAAAATCTAGAAGTGGTGTATTGGTGTTCTTTCAGGTTTGCTGTGTGTTTGAAAGTTTTAAATAAAATGTTGGGGAGGAGTGAAGGACCCCTATTACCTCCCCCTATGTCTTCAACTTTCAAAATTCCAAATTGTCAGCAGCTTGGTGTATAACTTTGAAAAAAATAATTGTATGGTATTGCATGATTTACTATTCCCAATATCCCAGGCATCTTTAATGTACATCCATACATATATTCTTCTGCAGTGTGGAGGCAGTGATTATATAAAATCATGCCCATGTGAATGAGTAATTTGTTATTATAGCAGTTATTGGCTTTTCAGTTTTAGATCCAGTGCTGAACATCATTAGGTTATGTACATATTTGTTCATTATGTTCAAGTATTTCTGTTGAATGGATGGATTCCTGCAAGTGAAATTGCTGGGTTATAGAGTATTGAATTTTTAATCTAATGGATGTTGACAAATCACCTTCTGAAAAGGCTGTACTAATTAACATTCCCATTTCCCCATATCATACTCTTTTTAATTATATAATTTTGACTTTTTCTAATTAATTTCCAAGATTTCTTTGCTAATGGGTATTAAGTTGTTGTCTATGTATTGCAAGTTCTTCTCTCACACTGCCCCTTTTCTCTTTTGTTTATGGTGTGTTTTCTTGCTTTCAGAGCTCTCCTATTAAGGTATAATGTGTACACAGTAAAGTAGGAAAGTCTTACAAATAGAGCTTGGTATACACACACAGACACCCACGCACACACGCATATACCCAGATTAAGATACAGAACATTTTAAGCACGCCAAAAGGCTCCATCATGCCCTCTTCTGGTCAATAGCCTACTCCAAAAGTAACCAATATTGCCATCTCAAAGCCAGCTTTTTTTTTTCTTTTTTTTTTGTGAGGGCAACTCTCATATTTATTGATCAAATGGTTGTTAACGACAATAAAATTCTGTATAGGGGAGTCAATGCTCAATGCACAATCATTAATCCACCCCAAGCCTAATTTTCGTCAGTCTCCAATCTTCTGAGGCATAACAAACAAGTTCTTACATGGAGAACAAATTCTTACATAATGAATAAGTTACATAGTGAACAGTACAAGGGCAGTCATCACAGAAACTTTCGGTTTTGCTCATGCATTATGAACTATAAACAGTCAGTTCAAATATGAATACTCATTTGGTTTTTATACTTGATTTATATGTGGATACCACATTTCTCTCTTTATTATTATTATTTTTAATAAAATGCTGAAGTGGCAGGTAGATACAAGATAAAGGTAGAAAACATAGTTTAGTGTTGTAAGAGAGCAAATGTAGATGATCAGGTGTGTGCCTGTAGACTATGTGTTAATCAAAGCTAGACAAGGGCAATAAAACATCCATGTATGCAGAAGATTTCTCTCAGAACGGGGGGGTGAGGTTCTAAGCCTCACCTCTGTTGATCCCCAATTTCTCACCTGATGACCCCCCTGCGACTGTGCCTGTCTTAGGTTGTTCCTCCCTTGAGGAATCTTACCCGTCTCTGGCTAACCAGTCATCTTCCGGGACCATACAGGAAAATGTAAAGTTGGTAAGTGAGAGAGAAGCCTTATTGTTTGAAATGGTTAGCTTTTTATTTCATTGTATATTTATGCCCTGTAGCTTCTATGCCCAGCATTTGTCTTGAGGTATCTTTACCACTTGGAAGAATTATGATACTCTGTAAATTTGATATGAGGCACGAATTCTATTTAAGGGTTGTAATTAGGAAGGAAGAAGAAAAGCTATAGAAGTAGCAGGCAGCAGAAAACATGGGAAGATTGATTATTTCTTTGACATATCTTCTTGTAGAGTAACTTCAGCATGTATAGGTTTTAAGCTACTACTTAAATTGCGCGCACACATTAACATAATAGGAGTATAGTTACATAACCAAAGCATATCTGTAATTACCAGCCATCTCCAGTGAAACCAAGAAAACCATTAAGGCACCTTAGGCATTTGTGAAAACTTATCTATGATATGGTGGATATTGTCCAACTGAACTTGAACAGTCTGAGAGAAATCAGACAAATTAAAACAACCCATTCCTGGGGAATGTTCACATCCCTTATGTTCTTTTAACAGTAAATAGTCTGTAGTTGTAAGATTTTGGAGCGCTACAATTTGCACTTCTCCTAATTCTTGGTTGAGTTCCAACAGTATAGATCCAGTCAAATTTGTTGTTTTACTGTATGCACAGGCCAGCTTAGATATCTCCTTCATTCCCATGGCAAGTCCAGGAGCTGGTGGGATGAGTGCATCTACAGCTGTAGCAGTGCATGGATCTTTGTTGGGGTTTTTTGATGATCATCTTCTGGCATGAGTCTTCCAGAGAGTGCTGATGTTGGAAGTTCTTCTTCATATCGTATCTTAGTTCATTTTCGGGATAGCCCAATTAGGCTTTGATCTTCTGTATAAACACAAACAGACCCTTTGCCTACACTTTTATATGCCCTTTATACCCTTGTGTAGAACTCATTGGAGGTTACCACACAGGAACTGCCCTTTGTTTTGTTTTGTTTTGTTTTGTTTTGTTTTGGTATCACTAATCTACACTTACATGACGAATATTATGTTTACTAGGCTCTCCCCTATACCAGGTCTCCCCTATAAACCCCTTTACAGTCACTGTCCATCAGCATAGCAAAATGTTATAGAATCACTACTTGCCTTCTCTGTGTTGTACAGCCCTCCCTTTTCTCCTACCCCCCCATGCATGTTAATCTTAATACCCCCCTAGTTCTCCCCACCCCTTATCCCTCCCTACCCACCCATCCTCCCCAGTCCCTTTCCCTTTGGTACCTGTTAGTCCATTCTTGAGTTCTGTGATTCTGGTGCTGTTTTGTTCCTTCATTTTTTCCTTTGTTCTTATATTCCACAGATAAGTGAAATCATTTGATATTTCTCTTTCTCTGCTTGGCTTGTTTCACTGAGCATAATACCCTCCAGCTCCATCCATGTTGCTGCAAATGATTGGATTTGCCATTTTCTTATAGCTGAGTAGTATTCCATTGTGTATATGTACCACATCTTCTTTATCCATTCATCTATCGATGGACATTTAGGTTGCTTCCAATTCTTGGCTATTGTAAATAGTGCTGCGATAAACATAGGGGTGCACTGATCTTTCTCATACTTGATTGCTGCATTCTTAGGGTAAATTCCTAGGAGTGCAATTCCTGGGTCAAATGGTAAGTCTTGTTTTGAGCATTTTGATGTACCTCCATACTGCTTTCCACAATGGTTGAACTAACTTACATTCCCACCAGCAGTGTAGGAGGGTTCCCCTTTCTCCACAGCCTCGCCAACATTTGTTGTTGTTTGTCTTTTGGATGGCAGCCATCCTTACTGGTGTGAGGTGGTATCTCATTGTAGTTTTAATTTGCATTTCTCTGATAATTAGCGATGTGGAGCATCTTTTCATGTGTCTGTTGGCCATCTGTATTTCTTTCTTGGAGAAATGTCTGTTCAGTTCCTCTGCCCATTTTTTAATTGGGTTGTTTGTTTTTTGTTTGTTGAGGCGTGTGAGCTCTTTATATATTCTGGACGTCAAGCCTTTATCGGATGTGTCATTTTCAAATATATTCTCCCATACTGCAAGGATCCTTTTTGTTCTATTGATGGTGTCTTTTGCTGTACAGAAGCTTTTCAGCTTAATATAGTCCCACTTACTCATTTTTGCTGTTGTTTTCCTTGCCCGGGGAGATATGTTCAAGAAGAGGTCACTCATGTTTATGTCTAAGAGGTTTTTGCCTATGTTTTCTTCCAAGAGTTAAATGGTTTCATGAATTACATTCAGGTCTTTGATCCATTTTGAGTTTACTTTTGTATATGGGGTTAGACAATGGTCCAGTTTCATTCTCCTACATGTAGCTGTCCAGTTTTGCCATCACCACCTGTTGAAGAGACTGTCATTTCACCATTGTATGTCCATGGCTCCTTTATCAAATATTAATTGACCATATATGTCTGGGTTAATGTCTGGATTCTCTAGTCTGTTCCATTGGTCTGTGGCTCTGCTCTTGTGCCAGTACCAAATTGTCTTGATTACTATGGCTTTATAGTAGAGCTTGAAGTTGGGGAGTGAGATCCCCCCTACTTTATTCTTCTTTCTCAGGATTGCTTTGGCTATTCGGGGTCTTTGGTGTTTCCATATGAATTTTTGAATTATTTGTTCCAGTTCATTGAAGAATGTTGCTGGTCATTTGATAGGGATTGCATCAAATCTGTATATTGCTTTGGGCAGGATGGCCATTTTGACGATATTAATTCTTCCTAGCCACGAGCATGGGATGAGTTTCCATCTGTTAGTGTCCCCTTTAATTTCTCTTAAGAGTGACTTGTAGTTTTCAGAGTATAAGTCTTTCACTTCTTTGTGTAGGTTTATTCCTAGGTATTTTATTTTTTTTGATGCAATTGTGAATGGAGTTGTTTTCCTGATTTCTCTTTCTGTTGGTTCATTGTTAGTATATAGGAAAGCGACAGATTTCTGTGTGTTGATTTTGTATCCTGCAACTTTGCTGTATTCCGATATCAGTTCTAGTAGTTTTGGGGTGGAGTCTTTAGGGTTTTTTATGTACAGTATCATGTCATCTGCAAATAGTGACAGTTTAACTTCTTCTTTACCAATCTGGATTCCTTGTATTTCTTTGTTTTGTCTGATTGCCGTGGCTAGGACCTCCAGTACTATGTTAAATAACAGTGGAGAGAGTGGGCATCCCTGTCTAGTTCCCGATCTCAGAGGAAATGCTTTCAGCTTCTTGCTGTTCAATATAATGTTGGCTGTGGGTTTATCATAGATGGCCTTTATTATGTTGAGGTACTTGCCCTCTATTCCCATTTTGCTGAGAGTTTTTATCATGAATGGATGTTGAACTTTGTTAAATGCTTTTTCAGCATCTATGGAGATGATCATGTGGTTTTTGTCCTTCTTTTTGTTGATGTGGTGGATGATGTTGATGGACTTTCGAATGTTGTGCCATCCTTGCATCCCTGGGATGAATCCCACTTGGTCATGGTGTATGATCCTTTTGATGTATTTTTGAATTCGGTTTGCTAATATTTTGTTGAGTATTTTTGCATCTACGTTCATCAGGGATATTGGTCTGTAGTTTTCTTTTTTGGTGGTGTCTTTGCCTGGTTTTGGTATTAGGGTGATGTTAGCTTCATAGAATGAGTTTGGGAGTATCCCCTCCTCCTCTATTTTTTGGAAAACTCTAAGGAGAATGGGTATTATGTCTTCCCTGTATGTCTGATAAGATTCTGAGGTAAATCCATCTGGCCCGGGGGTTTTGATCTTTGGTAGTTTTTTTATTACCACTTCAATTTCATTGCTGGTAATTGGTCTGTTTAGATTTTCTGTTTCTTTCTGGGTCAATCTTGGAAGGTTGTATTTTTCTAGGAAGTTGTCCATTTCTCCTAGGTTTCCCAGCTTGTTAGCATATAGGTTTTCATAGTATTCTCTAATAATTCTTTGTATTTCTGTGGGGTCCATCGTGATTTTTCCTTTCTCGTTTCTGATACTGTTGATTTGTGTTGACTCTCTTTTCTTCTTAATAAGTCTGGCTAGAGGCTTATCTATTTTGTTTATTTTCTCGAAGAACCAGCTCTTGGTTTCATTGATTTTTGCTATTGCTTTATTCTTCTCAATTTTATTTGTTTCTTCTCTGATCTTTATTATGTCCCTCCTTCTGCTGACCTTAGGCCTTATCTGTTCTTCTTTTTCCAATTTCGATAATTGTGACATTAGACCATTCATTTGGGATTGCTCTTCCTTTTTTAAATATGCTTGGATTGCTATATACTTTCCTCTTAAGACTGCTTTTGCTGCGTCCCACAGAAGTTGGGCCTTAGTGTTGTTGTTGTCATTTGTTTCCATATATTGCTGGATCTCCATTTTGATTTGGTAATTGATCCATTGATTATTTAGGAGCGTGTTGTTAAGCCTCCATGTGTTTGTGAGCCTCTTTGCTTTCTTTGTACAGTTTATTTCTAGTTTTATGCCTTTGTGGTCTGAAAAGTTGGTTGGTAGGATTTCAATCTTTTGGAATTTTCTGAGGCTCTTTTTGTGGCCTAGTATGTGGTCTTTTCTGGAGAATGTTCCATGTGCACTTGAGAAGAATGTATATCCTGTTGCTTTTGGATGTAGAGTTCTATAGATGTCTATTAGGTCCATCTGCTCTACTGTGTTGTTCAGTGCTTCCGTGTCCTTACTTATTTTCTGCCCAGTGGATCTATCCTTTGGAGTGAGTGGTGTGTTGAAGTCTCCTAGAATGAATGCATTGCAGTCTATATCCCCCTTTAGTTCTGTTAGTATTTGTTTCACATATGCTGGTGCTCCTGTGTTGGGTGCATATATATTTAGAATGGTTATATCCTCTTGTTTGACTGAGCCCTTTATCATTATGTAGTGTCCTTCTTTATCTCTTGTTACTTTCTTTGTTTTGAAGTCTATTTTGTCTGATATTAGTACTGCAACCCCTGCTTTCTTCTCACTGTTGTTTGCTTGAAATATGTTTTTCCATCCCTTGACTTTTAGTCTGTACATGTCTTTGGGTTTGAGGTGAGTTTCTTGTAAGCAGCATATAGATGGGTCTTGCTTTTTTATCCATTCTGTTACTCTGTGTCTTTTGATTGGTGCATTCAACCCATTAACATTTAGGGTGACTGTTGAAAGATATGTACTTATTGCCATTGCAGGCTTTAAATTCGTGGTTACCAAAGGTTCAAGGTTAGCCTCTTTAGTATCTTACTGCCTAACTTAGCTCGCTTATTGAGCTGTTATATACACTGTCTGGAGATTCTTTTCTTCTCTCCCTTCTTGTTCCTCCTCCTCGATTCTTCATATGTTGGGTGTTTTGTGCTGTGCTCTTTCTAGGAGTGCTCCCATCTAGAGCAGTCCCTGTAAGATGTTCTGTAGAGGTGGTTTGTGGAAAGCAAATTCCCTCAGCTTTTGTTTGTCTGGGAATTGTTTAATCCCACCATCATATTTGAATGATAGTCGTGCTGGATACAGTATCCTTGGTTCAAGGCCCTTCTGTTTCATTGTATTAATTATATCATGCCATTCTCTTCTGGCCTGTAGGGTTTCTGTTGAGAAATCTGATGTTAGCCTGATGGGTTTCCCTTTATAGGTGACCTTTTTCTCTCTAGCTGCCTTTAACACTCTTTCCTTGTCCTTGATCTTTGCCATTTTAATTATTATGTGTCTTGGTGTTGTCCTTCTTGGATCCTTTCTGTTGGGGGTTCTGTGTATTTCCGTGGTCTGTTCGATTATTTCCTCCCCCAGTTTGGGGAAGTTTTCAGCAATTATTTCTTCTAAGATACTTTCCATCTCTTTTCCTCTCTCTTCTTCTTCTGGGACCCCTATCATATGGGTATTTTTCCTTTTGGATTGGTCACACAGTTCTCTTAATATTGTTTCATTCCTGGAGATCCTTTTGTCTCTCTCTATGTCACCTTCTATGCGTTCCTGTTCTCTGGTTTCAATTCCATCAATGGCCTCTTGCATCCTATCCATTCTGCTTATAAACCCTTCCAGAGTTTGTTTCATTTCTGTAATCTCCTTTCCGGCATCTGTGATCTCCCTCCGGACTGCATCCCATATCTCTTGCGTATTTCTCTGCATCTCTGTCAGCATGTTTATGATTCTTATTTTGAATTCTTTGTCAGGAAGACTGGTTAGGTCTGTCTCCTCTGGTGTTGTCTCTGTGATCTTTGTCTGCCTGAAGTTTTGCCGTTTCATGGTGATAGGAATAGTTTGCAGAGCTGGAACAAGTGATGGCTGGAAGAACTTCCCTTCTTGTTGGTTTGTGGCCCTCCTATCCTGGGATAACAGCGACCTCTAGTGGCTTGTGCTGGGTAGCTGTGCGCAGACAGGGCTTCTGCTTCCTGCCCAGCTGCTATGGAGTTTATCTCTGCTGTTGCTGTGGGCGTGGCCTGGCTCGGGCCTCTGCTCCAAAGTGGTGGAGTCGCGTTGGAGGGGGATCGGCCGGGAGGCTATTTATCTCCGTAAGGTGCCTCCCTGCTCCCTGCAGCCCAGGGGTTAGGGTGCCCAGAGATCCCCCGATTCCCTACTTCTGAATTAAGTGTCCCGCCCTGCCCCTTTAAGACTTCCAAAAAGCACCTGCCAGAAAAAAACGACCACAAAAAAAAAAAAAGAATTTAACATTAAATAAATAAATAAATAAATAAACAAACAAATAAATAAATAAATAATGGCCGCTAGTTTTCTTTATTCTCCGTTGCCAGCCTCAGGCATCTGCTCACTGGTCTTGCTGCCCTGTTTCCCTAGTATTGGGGGTCCTATCCCTTTAAGACTTCCAAAAAGCGCTAGCCAAAAAAAAAAAGAAAAATGGCCGCTTGCTTTTCTTATGTCCTCTGGCGCCAGGCCTCCGGTACCCACTCACCATTCTTGCTGCCCTGTTTCTCTAGTTTCCAGGGCCCCGTGCACGCTCTGTGTCTGAGCTCTGGGCCGGATGGCTGGGGCTGGGTGTTCAGCAGTCCTGGGCTCCCTCTCCTTCCCAATCTGCCTACTCTTCTCCCACCGGAGCTGGGAGGAGGGGCGCTCGGGTCCTGTGGGGCTGGGGCTTGTATCTTACCCCCTTTACAAGGCACTGGGTTCTCTCAGGTGTGGATGTGGTCTGGATATTGTCCTGTGTCCTCAGGTCTTTATTCTATGAAGAGTTGTCTTTGTTATATTTTCATAGATATATGTGGTTTTGGGAGGAGATTTCCACTGCTCTATTCATGCTGCCATCTTGGCTCCACCTTCTACATATTCTTTTTAAAAGGAAAGGTCCTGATTTGTTTTCTCTCTTCTCATTATGGTGACCCTCCAAAGGCTTTTTGCTGTTTTCTTTTTCTTTTTCTGGGTGTTTGTGGATTATTGTTTTGTTTTGTTTTTCTCTCTCCAGAATGGGTTGGAGTTAATGCCAGCCATGTGACTGTTTTCAGACCATTCTGTTACTTTCCCCTAACTTAAGAAAACCCCACATATTGCAGCAAGACTTTAGTAAAGCTATGCATTGAGAGGTAACCCTCATTCCATGCAGCTCAATTACCATCTCTTTTATGCCATGTAGCCCCTGAATAATTTCTTACAAGGTTCATCACCTCAGTAAGCCTCAGCAACCTTGGAAAACTGGTGATTGTGCTACCAGAGTTCCCTTGTGGGAAATAGGTGGAAGAACAGATGCAATGCAGCAAGTCCAGAAACTGGCCTACCCCTGGCACTCAGAGTTCTCTCGGTTTGCAGAATGAAGGAGCACAGCATAATGAAAGCTTCCCAGAGCCTGGCCAACAGAGTTCCCTGCATGTGTAGCTTCGAGCAACTGGGTCCAAGGCCTCCTGACTCAACTTGGCTTCCTCTGCAGAGGTGGTTCATTTGGAAACAGTTCCCTGGGTGTCAGGCTTGTAGCAAACTCAGGGATCAGTACTTACAGGAAGTAAAGTCTCTGGCCCCCAGGACTCTCTGCTTTGTGCTCCTGGGGACACAACTTCATGTAAGGACTCCATTTTGTTCGTGTGACCCCGACAAAGAGCTTAGGACTGGCTCTCTCCTCCCTCGGAAGCCCTCCTGGGATCTCTCCAATCTGCCAGCTCCAGAGCCCACAGAGCATCTTCACAAGAAGCCTGTGAGGACATTGGCGGCAGGCCACTCACTGCCTTCCAGCCACACCATGGGTGCGTTGGTTAGCATGAGGCCTTGGCCTGAGATCCCCATGAGGCTGGAGGGATTCTGGGTCCCCTCTCCCAGCCCAAACCACAGGACACCCAGCCCACCCCTGTTTAGAGTGGGGTGGGAAGGGACTAGGCTGACCCCCGTCCACTGCTTGAGGAAATGGGTCAAGCAGGCCCTGATACACCGATCCTGGTTCCACATGGACAACATCTCCTCCTATGCAGATGGTCACGGCTGAGGTGGAATTTCGTCCCTGGTTGAGAGGGAGGGCCTGAGTCAGGTGGTCCTTGCACGTCCAGGGTCTGGAGATTGGGGACGGTCCCCTAGGTGGAGGGATTGGGAATGCTGGTGTAAATAAACGTTCTTTGGAGTCATGCTGCAGGAGGACGAGGGGCAGAGAACCCACCAGTACCCTTGAACCTCATGTCAGCTATTCAGGGTAGCTTGTGTTTATACCATAAAACTTTCTTGAGGCCTTCTGTATGGCCTAGCATATACCATACCCTGGAATGTTGCATGTGTAGTTACTATGTGCATTGGTCTATTTCAATTAAGTAAACTGGATAATCTAGTTAATTCACATTTTGAAATCTTCTCCATCTAGCTGAATTTTTATCTGCCACTTTGTATGTCACCAAGGGATGCGTGTTAAAATTTCCCACTCTGAAAACGAATTTGTCCATTTCTCCATTTACTTCTGTCAGTCTTTGCTGTGCATATTTTGGCTGTGTTAGGACATGCATGCAAATTAGGACTTTGCATTGATAGCTTCTTATTGCTTTGAATCTTTTTACCTGAACCAAATCTCCCTCTTTTCTCTAGTAGCACTTTTTTTTCTTAAAGGGTACCTTCCATTTACTAATATGCTCATACCAGCTTTCGGTAGGTTAGAGTGTAAATGACACATCTTGCCAATATTTCTTTTAATTTCTAATTTTGTAGATCACTGAATTTTGCATGTGTCTCTTAAGGAGCATTTGATGTAGTGTTACTGTTGTCGTTGTTGTTTATATATTTTTTTACTTTGTTATCATTAATCTACAATTACATGAGCAACACTATGCTTACAAGACTCCCCCCATCACCGAGTCAGCCCCCCAAAACGCCATCACAGTCACTGTCCATCAGCATAGTAAGATGCTGTAGAATCACTACTTGTCTTCTCTGTGTTACACAGCACTCCCTGTGCATCCCCCAACATTATACATGCTAATCGTAATGCCCTCTTTCTTTCCCCACCCCCTTATCCCTCCCTTCCCACCCATCCTCCCCAGTCCCTTTCCCTTTGGTAACTGTTAGTCCATTCTTGGGGTCTGTGAGTCTGCTGCTCTTTTGTTCCCTCAGTTTTTTCTTTGTTCTTATACTCCACATATGAGTGAAATCATTTGGTATTTGTCTTTCTCCACCTGACTTATTTCAGTGAGCATAATACCGTCTAACTGCATCCATGTTGTTGCAAATGGTAGGAATTGTTTTCTTCTTATGGCTGAATAATATTCCATTGTGTATATGTACCACATCTTCTTTATCCATTCATCTACTGATGGACACTTAGGTTGCTTCCTTTTCTTGGCTATTGAAAATAGTGCTCTGAGAAACAGGGGTGCATCTGTCTTTTTCAAACTGGGCTGCTGCATTCTTAGGGTAATTTCCTAGAGGTAGAATTCCTGGGTCAAATGGTATTTCTATTTTCAGCTTTTTGAGAAACCTCCGTACTGCTTTCCACAATGGTGGAACTAGTTTTCATTCCAACCAGCAGTGTAGAGGGGTCCCGTTTCCCCACAACCTCGCCAACATTTGTTGTTGTTTGTCTTTTGGATGGTGGCAATCCTTACTGGTGTGAGGTGATATATCATTGTGGTTTTAATTTGCATTTCTTTGATGACTAGCGATGTGGAGTGTATTTTCATGTGTCTGTTGGCCATCTGAATTTCTTTGGAAAAGTGTCTGTTCCGCTCCTCTGCCCATTTTTTAATTGGATTATTTGCATTTTGCTTGTTGAGGTGCGTGATCTCATTCTATATTTTGGATGTCAACCCTTTACCGGATCTTTCATTTATGAGTATATTCTCCAATACTGTAGGATGTCTTTTTGTTCTATTGGTGGTGTCATTTGCTGTACAGAAGCTTTTCAGCTTGATGTCGTCCCACTTGTTCATTTTTGCTTTTGTTTCCCTTGCCCAGGGAAATATGTTCATGAAGAAGTCCCTCATGTTTATGTCCAAGAGATTTTTGCCTATGTTTTTTTCTAAGAGTTTTATGGTTTCATGACTTACATTCAGGTCTTTGATCCATTTTGAATTTACTTTTGTGTATGGTGTTTGACAAGGATCCAGTTTCATTCTCTTTCATGTAGCTGTCCAGTTTGCCCAACACCATCTGTTGAAGAGGCTGTCATTTCTCCCATTGTATGTCCATGGCTCCTTTATCATATATTAATTGACCATATATCTTTGGGTTAATATCTGGACTCTCTATTCTGTTCCACTGGTCTGTAGCTCTGTTCTTGTGTCAGTACCAAAATGTGTTGATTACTGTGGCTTTGTAGTAGAGCTTGAAGTTGAGGAGCGAGATGCCCCCTGCTTTATCCTTCCTTCTCAGTATTGCTTTGGCTATTCGAGGTCTTTTGTGGTTCCATATGAATTTTTGAACTATTTGTTCCAGTTCGTTGAAGAATGTTGTTGGTATTTTGATAGGCATTGCATTGAATCTGTATATTGCTTTAGGCAGGATGGCCATATTGACAATATTAATTCTTCCTAGCCAAGAGCATGGGATGAGTTTCCATTTGTTAGTGTCCTCTTTAATTTCTCGTAAGAGTGTCTTGTAGTTTTCAGGGTATAGGTCTTTCACTTACCTGGATAGGTTTATTCCTAGGTATTTTATTCCTTTTGATGCAATTGTGAATGGAATTCTTTTCCTGATTTCTTTTTCTGTTAATTCGTCATTAGTGTATAGGAAAGCAACGAACTTCTGTGTATTAATTTTGTATCGTGTAACTTTGCTGAATTCAGATATTCTAGTAGTTTTGGAATGGAGTCTTTGGGGTTTTTTATGTACAATATTATGTCATCTGCAAATAGTGACAGTTTGACTTCCTCTTTAACAATCTGGATGCCTTGTATTTTTTGTTTTGTCTGCTTGCCGTGGCTAGGACCTCCAGTACTATGTTGAATAACAGTGGGGAGAGTGGGCCTCCTTGTCTTGTTCCCGATCTTACAGGAAAAGTTTTCAGCTACTTGTTGTTAAGTATGACATTGGCTGTGGGTTTGTCATATATGGCCTTTATTATGTTGAGGTACTTGTCCTCTATACCCATTTTGTTGAAAGTTTTTATCATGAATGGATGTTGAATTTTGTCGAATGATTTTCAGTGTCTTTGGAAATAATCATTGGTTTCTCTCCTTCTTTTTGTTGATGTGGTGGATGATGCAGATGGATTTTCTAGTGTTGTACCATCCTTGCATGCCTGGGATGAATCCCACTTGGTCATGGTGTATGATCCTCTTGATGTATTTTTCAATTCGGTTTGCTAATATTTTGTTGAGTATTTTTGTATCTACATTCATCAGGGATATTGGTCTGTAGTTTTCTTTTTTGGTGGGGTCCTTGCCTGGTTTTGGTATTAGAGTGATGCTGGCTTCATAGAAGGAGATTGTAAGTATGCCCTCCTCTTCTATTTTTTGAAAATCTTTAAGATGAATGAGTGTTATGTCTTCTCTATATGTCTGAGAAAATTCTCCGGTGAATCCATCTGGCCCAGGGGTTTTGCTCTTGGGTAGGTTTTTCATTACCGCTTCAATTTTGTTGCTGGTAATTGGTCTGTTTAGATTTTCTGTTTCTTCCTTGGTCAGTCTTGGAAGGTTGTATTTTTCTAGGAAGTTGTCCAACTCTTCTAGGTTTTCCAGCTTGTTAGCATGTAGATTTTCATAGTATTCTCTAATTATTTTTTGTATTTTTGTGGGGTCCATCGTGATTTTTCCTTTCTCATTTCTGATTCTTGTAGATTATGTAGATTCTATTTTTCTCTTAATAAGTCAGGCTAGGGGCTTACCTATTTTGTTTATTTTGTCAAACGCCCAGCTCTTTGTTTCATTGATTTTTTTCTATTGTTTTATTGCTCTCAATTTTATTTATTTCTTCTCTGATCTTTATTATGTCCCTACTTCTGCTGACTTTGGGCCTCATTTCTTCTTCCTTTTCCAGTTTCAATAATTCTGACTTTAGACTACTCATTTGGGAATGTTCTTCCTTCTTTAGATACGCCTGGATTGCTATGTACTTTCCTCTTAGAACTGCTTTTGCTCCATCCCACAGAAGTTGGGACTTTATGCTGTCAGTGTCATTAGTCTCCATATATTGCTTTCTCTCTGTTTTAATATGGTCATTGATCCATTGATTATTTAAGAGCATGTTGTTAAGCCTCCATGTGTTTGTGAGACTTTTTGTTTTCTTTGTACAATTTATTTGTAATTTTATGCCTTTGTAGTCTGAGAAGTTGGTTGGTTGAATTTCAATCTTTTTGAATTTATGGAGGCCCTTTTAGTGGCATAGTATGTGGTCTATTCTGGAGAATGTTCCATGTGCACTTGAGGAGAATGTGTATCCTCCTGCTTTTGGGTGTAGAGTTCTGTAGATGTCTGTTAAGCCCATCTATTCTAGTGGGTTGTTCAGTGTCTCTGTGTCCTTAGTTATTTTCTGTCTGGTGGATCTGTCCTTTGTAGTGGGTGGTGTGTTGAAGTCTCCTAAAATGAACACATTGCATTCTGTTTCCTCCTTTAATTCTCTCAGTATTTCTTTCACATATGTTGGTGCTCCTGTACTGGGTGCATATATATTTATAATGGCTATATCCTTTTTTTGGACTGACCCCTTTATCATGATGTAATGTCCTTCTTTATCTCTTGTTACTTTCTTTGTTTTTAAGTCTATTTTATCTGATACCAGTAGAGCTACTCCTGCTTTTTTCTCCCTATTGTTTGCATGAAAGATTTTTTTTCCATCCCTTGACTTTTAGTGTGTGTATGTCTTTGGGTTTGAGGTGAGTCTCTTGTAAGCAGGATATAGATGGGTCTTGCTTTTTTATCCATTCTATTACTCTGTGTCTTTTGATTGGTGCATTCAGTCCATTTACATTTAGGGTGATTATTGAAAGATATGTACTTATTGCAATTGCAGGCTTTAGATTCATGGTTACCAAGGGTTCAAGGTTAGCTTCTTTACTATCTAACTGTTTAACATAACTCATTTATTAAGCTATTATAAGCACAGTCTGATGATTCTCTACTTCTCTCCCTTCTTACTCCTCCTCCTCCATTCTTTATATGTTAGGTGTTTTATTCTGTGTTCTTTTGTGTTTCCTTTGACTGCTTTTGTGATTAGTTGATTTTGTTTTTTGCTTTTAGTTAGTATTTGGTTGGTCTGCTTTCTTTGCTGTGATTTTATTTTCTCTGGTGATGTCTATTTAGACTTAGGGGTGCTTCCATCTAGGCATTCCCTCTAAAATACCCTATAGAGGTGGTTTGTGGGAGGCGAATTCCCTCAACTTTTGCTTGTCTGGGAATTGTTTAATATCTCCTTCATATTTAAATGATAACCGTGCTGAATATAGTATTCTTGGTTCAAAGTCCTTGTGTTTCATTGCATTGAATATATCATGCTGTTCTCTTCTGGCCTGTAAGGTTTCTGTTGAGAAGTCTGATGATAGCCTAATGGGTTTTCCTTTGTACGTGACCTTTTTTCTCCCTCTGGCTGCCTTTAATACTCCGTCCTTGTCTTTGATCTTTGCCATTTTAATTATTATATGCTTGGTGTTGTCTTCCTTGGGTCCTTGTGTTGGGATTTCTGTGGGCTTCCATGGTCTGAGAGACTATTTCTTCCCCCAGTTTGGGGAAATTTTCAGCAGTTATTTCTTCAAAGACACTTTCTCTTCCTTTCTCTCTCTTCTTCTTCTGGTACCCATATAGTGTGAATACTGTTCCATTTGGATTGGTCACAGAGTTCTCTTAATATTCTTTAATTCCTGGAGATCCTTTTGTCTCTCTCTGCATCAGCTTCTCTGTGTTCCTGTTCTCTGATTTCTATTCCATTAATGGCCTGTTGCACCTCATTCACTCTGCTCTTAAGTCCTTCCAGAGACTGTTTTATTTCTGTATTCTCCCCCCCAACTTTATCCTTTAACTCTTGCTTATTTCTCTGAAGATCCATCAGCATGGTTATGACCTTTATTTTGAATTCTTTTTTGGGGAGATTGGTTAAATCTCTCTCCCCAGGCCCTCTCTCGGGAGTTGTCTGGGTAATTTTGGACTGGACTGAAGCCTTCTGCCTTTTCATGGTGATAGAGGTAGCTGGGCAGGTAGCACATGTGTCAGCTGGGAGAACAAAGACTTTTCCTGCTTGTTGGTCACCTTGCCCTTCTCTGTTGCGTGTATCACTTAGCCACACTCCTGGAGCAGCCTCCAGATTAATCTCCTAAGCTGCTGTGGGTTGGGTCACCAGGGTAGTCCCGAGCCCTGCGGGGAGTGGCAGGCATGCCGGGTGTGCTCTCCAGTGAGAGCGGCACCTCCGCTGGGCAACTGCACACTGGTGTCAGCTTTTGGGTCTGGCCCAGGGGCTGTGCTCGGAGGAGATTCTGGGCAGCTGCTGGGGGTGTGCTCGCTCATGGGCCACTCCGCCGCCACTGCAAGCTTGCACAGGCCGCTCCCGAGCCACACGCTCAGCCGCCGCCAATGAGTGCTCATGTGAGCCACTCCAGGGCCCCTTGCTCGGCCGCTGCCACCATTGCCACCTCACATGGGTTGCTCACTCGGCCGCCACTGACTTGCACAGGCTGTTCCCAGACCTTTTGCTCCACCGCCACGGCCGCTGCTGCCTGCTTGCTCACTATTGGGCTGGTGTGTCAGTGTCCATGCCATCCGGTGGAATGACTGGATGGGTGCTTATCGCTGTGAGAGCCTTCAGAGCTGTACTGCTGCCGAGGGAGTTAGGTCACCTGGAGTTCTCTGGGATTCCCAGCTGCTGGGCTGAATGTGCCAGGACAATTCTGTCCAGCTGGGAGGCCCCTGTCACTTTAAGAATTTCAAAAGGCACTCGCTTTTCTTTTGTCCCAGGGGAACTGCTTCCAGGGATCCACTCACAGATTTTGCCCTTCCATTTTTCTAATATCCAGCACTCTGTGCATTGTGTGTCCATGCTCCCGGTGTGGATTAGTCCTGGGCTTTCACTCCCTCCCCGCTCCGACTCCTTTCTTCCCGCCAGGGAACTGGGGTGGGGGAGCACTCGTGTTCTGCAGGGCCCTAGCTTGTATCTTACTCCCTTTGTGTGATGCTGAATCTTGCAGATGTAGATGTAGCCTGACTGTTGTACAGTATCCACTGGTCTCTCTTTTAGGAATAGTTGCATTTGTTGTATTTTCAAAAATATATATGTTTTTGGGAGGAGATTTCCGCTGAACTACTCATGCCACCATGTTGGCTCCTTCCCCTTACGTTGTTGTTGTTTTAACCCAGTCTGGTAATATGTCTTCTATGCGGGATATTTAGTCTGGAACTTCTCATGTAAATATAGATATAATTTGGCTTATACATACCATATCACTGTACATTTATTTTTGCCTGATCCAAGTTCTTTTCCCTCCCTTTTTCTTTGAAATTATTAATAGTTTTAAGCATTAAGTTATCTAATTTAGCTAGTTAGTTAAATACCCTTTTGCCATCCTTGTGCTGTTAACCCTTAAGATTACAAAGCACGTTTGCAGTCTAATGTAAACCAGCATTTTTAAGGTTCCTCTGACAATGGCAGAAGTTTGGAACAATTGGATTGCTCTTAACCCCCTCCCAACTCACTGTCACGCATTTCAGTTCTCTCTACATTTTAGCCCGCAGAAGAAATGAGTACCATCATGCTGTAATAGCCAGTACTCACTTAGCTTTGCATACATATTCACAAATGCCATTAGTTTTTCTTTCCTGCACCCACTTGCATCCCTCTGGGATCATACTTCTTTCTCCTAAAAAATAACCTTTGGTATTTCTTTTGTTTGAGGTCTCCTGGTCACAGATTTTCCCAGTCTTTGCTATGTTAACATCAATATGAAATATCGGTCTTTTCTTTAGGGATGTTTTTCCTCAAAGCGTACGTTTGCTACTAGAATTGTTATGCTGAATTGCTATCTTGAAACTTTGGAAACTTCTCAGCCAAGAGCTCTGCCAATACTGCTTCTCCCCTATTCCCTGTCCTTCTCTCCAAGACTCAAACGTGGGTAAGATTTGTTTGCTACCTCTTCCCTAATTCTCTCCCCACTGTGTTTTGATATTCTCCATTTTATGTGTCTCCAGGCTTTATGCTGGGTATTTTCAACCTATTTATCTTACATTTCTCTAATTCTTCCTTCAGGCAGGAGTTCACCTTTGACTCTTGTCCCATAACACCAAATTTCCAGGGTAGATTTTAATACCCCCTTAAAGCAGAGGAGGGAATGAGAGTTAGAGATGATAAGCAATGTGCCCCACGTCACCTAGCCTGAAAAGAACTAACATCACAGATTAAACCCTAAACCCAAACCCTGTCCTCTCTGCTAATTTTCTTCTCTTCTACCAATATGCCCCACCTCTCACCTCCCATGCAGAACCATAGTGAAGTATTTCAGTCTTCTTTGCACTTCCCTTAGAGTATGAAAGTCAGTGGTATTTCTTCAACAGCCATGGTACATCCCCAGGACTTCTTCTGGTATAGGGACCATTGCTGCCTTGTTCTCAATTTCAGGGCACAACAGCGAAGGCAACCCCTCACAGAGAAGAGCAAGATGTTGGGGTATTTACTGGAGAAGATGTAACAACTGATCTGAACAAGTCAGTTTTGGCATTCACCTTCCATCCCACCAGCAGCAAGATGGAGATGCAGCAACAGCTGACGCTCACGTGGACACACCTGAGTAAGATAGTAAGTGACCAGTCAGTGTGGCTGAAATGGACCAGCCAGTGGAATACACAACCCTGTGGTGAAACGTATCATTCTTCTCTCCAGCCTCCAAGAGTGTCACGACAGGTTCAGGTTAAAGGTTGAGCAAACTTTATTGTAGGCCTGGTATCAGTGTGGTGAGCATGTATAGAAAACTTTCTGAGCACATAAGGACTGCTTGCTTCTCTCTGCTTTCCCCACAGTGCTCCCTATGCCATCACACCCTGTCATTGGAGAGGCAATTTTCAGAAGCAGGACCAAGCCCTCATTAAAGTGGAGAGAGAGCAAAAGCCTTCAGAGAGAAGAATGGAGGGGAAAAGTCAGGATGAGGCCTCAGGGAACTGGTTCAAGATCGAGGTGAGTGTCCTGGCAAAATGGACTTAAGCTGCAGAAGGCAAACAGAGGGAGTTGTGTTGGACTCGGGTTGAGATTTTCGGTGCTTTTCCAGGGCAGAGGAGTCGATCATTTGTCTTTATAATTAATTCCTGGGAGTTAGCATCCTAGGTCATGGAATGGCCGGTGCAGGGAAGGAATGTAAAGGGAGCCGACTGACTGCAGAGATAATGCGAGGGGATATATAAATGCAAAGGAGGCAACCACTGCCAAGGAGATGGAGCAAGTCCACACTGGAAGGCTCATTTTGGCTTTAGTTTAGCGTGGGAGGAGGTTGAGTCTGCGGGGTCCTTGTCAGAGGGTCAGAGGGCCAGGCCAGGTGTACCTTAGGTAGGGTCTCTCAGAACTCTGTAAAAGGAAGTTTAACACATTAAACACATTAAGGAAAAGTACCTGAAGAAAAAAGTATCTGAATGTAAAGAAAGAGCATTGAGGAAATCCATGTCTGGTACACAGTTATCAGTGATGGGTACTGTCCTACCTTAAGATATACTTTTAAAGCCTGAAAAAAATCTGGAAAGAAGACACGGTTGGGTCTTGTTTTAACCTGAGATTCCATTATATTAATCTCTTCTCCCATCTTTCCTCTGGCTCCCAGATTCCATTTGGCATAAAATACGATGAGAAGTGGCTGCTGAAACTGATTCAGAAGCAGTGCAGGGCCCCTTCACTCCAGTCGAGGTAAGAGAAAACAGTGGGGTGGATGAAAGGAAACAGGGCGGAAGAGCAATGGCTCTGGTCTCATACTGTTTCTCTTGCCACTGTCCCTACAGTTTGACTGTGTGAAGATGCAGGCCCAGTTCTTTGTTGAGAACGCCAGCATTGCCTTCTCACTGAAAATGCCAATGGCAAGATTTGGGCTGATGATAATGAAAGGGTGTGTAAAGGGCACGACTGGGGTCAGCTGGGGATAAGAGGCCAGGACACGGGCGATGTCCTGCTTGATTCCAAGGCTCGAGTTCCTGGTGCTTACCCAGCCCTTCTGTGTTCTCCACAGATAAATATCTTTGTTAAGCCCCGGGAGGCCCCCCACTCTCTGCAGAAGGAGCTGAAGTCAGAAAAGGTGGGGGTACATCAAGGTAACGCAGACTCAAGACAAGGCGTGCATCCACAACCCAAACCACCTCTTCTTCCCCCACTTACTGCTCCCCTTCACCAACTCAGACTCAGAATTACTGAACCCCATCTCTAACCCCACAGCTGACCATGGACAAGCCATATGGTGCCTTGCCACAATCTCTCAGTGCCCAAAGACTCCTCTTTGACTCTGGTGTGGCTGTGGCAGTAATGCTAGGTCAGATGAGGGCACAGGGGTCGGCCTAGGAAGACACTTCGGGATAGTAACATGGAGATGGCTGTGTGCCAGAGCTGTCTGAGCTGGACCCTTCTCAGCCTCCTGATTTTCTCCTCTTGGCTTCTTGGAGACTTGATGACCTGTGATACTGAAATGGCACCAAATCCTAGAACCTGCATGGCTGTCTCCCTGCCGATCCACAAAGAGAACATGGCCATGGTGAGGACTTTGTTCCAGTGCCATGGTTGATGGTGAGGGGGGCAGAGGTCAGGTAGAAGAGGCAGAGGGGTCTCACATGTCCCCTCTTGGGGTCCTCACTCTAACCCTCCCCTCACCCCAGCTTTTGCCTTTGAACCTGAGCTATAAGAAACCCCAACAGCTGAATGTCCTGTCTAACACCATGCTGAAAACCTCCAGCATCAAGAACTTGAACCTCTCCAGCAATGAGGTGAGGTCCAGCATCCAGATGTTTCTTTGAAGGGAAGGTGGGAGGGCTCATGGGGTGGTGACAAGAGGCAGGGAAGTGGATTTGTTGGCAGGGGAAGGGACTGGGGGTGCAGGGTCACTCTGGCCATGGTTCTCTGCTCCATGCGTTTCCTGCCCACAATTACAGGTGAAGTCTGCAGGGCTGTTGGACAAGCGCAAAGGGCTGGAGCTAGAAGAGATGAGGGCTGACTCAAAACCATTGTGCACCACCTTCCAAGGTAAGTCAACCAACATAAGGTCAGTTGTTTCCTCTGTCACTCCTGGGAGTCTGATCTACACCTGACGGTGCCTGTTTGCAGGAGGCAGCAGTGCTCATCTTCTGGGAGGTCCTCAGGCCCTACACTCTCCTCCCTGTGCCCCTCACCTGTGCTTAGAGCTCTCCTTTCCTTCCTCTGATTTGCTCACCTGCTCTCCTGGTCTGGAGTCTGTTTCCTTACTCTCGGCACCCAGCCTTCTGGAGCATGTCCATTCCGAAGTGTGCTCTAGGAATCAGGGTTCCCCCCGTTTGCCAGGATCAGGAGTGACCAGCCTTGCCCCCGATGCTGGTGCCCTGGGCTGAGAAGGGCCCTCCTGACTCTGAGCTGATGTGGGGCTTCCCCCACCTGCCCTAAGAGGGGCCCCTCTTTCTCATGCTCCAAAAGTGTCCCCACTCCAATCCCAGTATAACCTGGTGTTTTCCTGCCCCACATGGAGTTGGAGCCTGAAGATTTACTCCTTCTGGACGAGGTCTCCTCCCCCTGTGGCTGCCTCTGGGGCCATTCCTGGGGGTGCCCTGGTCTGGCAGAATGCTGGGCCCCAGTGATGTGGATGACCCCTGGACTCCCACCCTATCAACACTCCTCTCTGGGGCCTTCATGGGGAACCTGGAAAGAAGGAAGGGAGGCAGGGATGGGGAGGCAGGCTGGACCCTACCTACAGATGTGGCTTCATGTGGTGCTGGATGGGGGACCCAGGGCCATCTAGGTGGGAGCTGTCTAGGAGGATGGAGAGGGAGAAGTTAGAGGGTGAGGGTGGAGGGAGGCAGGGAGGAAGGAAGGTAGCACTCGCCCTCTGCGTCAGTGCACAGGGTTGGTGCCCAGGGCCCTGGAAGGCTGGGGTGCTGGTGTGTAGGTTGGGAGGCACTGAGCTGTGCACCTGGGCTAAGGGTGCTTGCTCCCATGAGCACAACTGCTCTTCAGTTTCACTCACTCTTCAGTTTTGTCTTGACTGGCAGCTCCATCCTGCAGTTGTTCCCCAGGTTACTCCTCCTGGTAAGTGTACTCCATGATCACTCCACCCTCTAAGGGGCACTGACACCACCCACAGCCTCCTGTGAACCCTTTTGGTCTTGCCCAAGTTGAGTGTTTGAACCTGACTCTTAAACCTCCTGGGAAGGAGGAGGATGGTAACTGACCCATGTGGGAACCTAACAAAGGCTCTGGATCCTTCCCAACCACGTTCCCCAAAGCCTTCAGGGGCCCCATGAGGATGACCCCAAATGTAGTCTTGCCCACAGAATTTCCACGAACCTTTCTCACCCAACCTGACCCTCACCCTCTCCTGGGCCCATCCTTCTCCTGATCATCCAGCACCGCCCCCTGGTCTGCAAAGCTGCCTGCCTCTTCCTTTCCCCAGGATGGCCAGGACTCTCGGCCACCAACCATCCCTGGTACTGAAACCTGCAAGATGTTACCGAGGTGCATGGTGAGGAGGGGGAATCATGCCGGTTTTAGGCAGTGCCTGAGGAGGGGATCCAGCTGTAGTTCTGGGGACAATTTGATTCCAGGGAAGTGTCTTTGGATCCAATGTGCTGGAGAGTCTAGTCCTGCCATTCCTGCAGCAGTAAGCACCCCTGGGACCAGGAGGCTGGGGTGGGCAGGGACGGGAGGGGTTTCCTAAGCTCAGGATTGCTCACTGCACCCCTGAAATCCCATGTTGGGTCCAGGCACAGATTGGACTGACCTTTTTGCTCCCCCAAAGGTATTACATGATCTATGACTGTGGAGACTGAAAAGGTCTCCTGGGTGGTTACCACATCGAGGCCTGCTTCTCCCTGACCGTTCCCTTCAGCTCCAAGGCCCCAGCCCTGTGAGAACCACAGCTCAGACTCTGCTCTGAGGCCAGCTCCTGGGAACACCCACCTGGCCAGAGCATCAACCCTCTTCCTCTTTTTTTCTCCTAGAAGCGGCTTGCGCGAGTATGCCAAGGACAGCAAGAATATAAAGGAGCTCAAGGAACCCTGTGCATGTGTGGTGGGCAAGACTGCCCGGGCTAGGGGGTGGGACAGGCCGGTCATGGTTCCAGCGTATGGCCGCCCCAGCCTTGGCTAGCTTCTCCTCCCCCAAGGATCTGAGGTTTAAACCACTGAAACACACATAGCGTGACATCCTGTGCTCCCTGTGCATATTGTCAGGAATTCAACATGACCTCAGCTCCTTCGTGGTGGACACGTGGCTCCATACGGGAAGTGGCTGTCCCCTCCCTGGTGCCAGCCCAGGAAGCGTCATGTGGGTGGGAGGTTTGGGGGGTGCTGAGCTTCCGGGCACTTCTCTTTCAGGAGACCATGCTCTGCTTCTCTGTCAGTGGGGTCTTCAAGGTAGGTGGGCCTGTGCAGGGGCCCCTCTGCAGATGCCCCATGCTCCCTCCACTAGCTAGGCTCTCTCTCAGAACTCTCCCCACTTCCCTGTCCTTCCTTTTCACGCTGTTGTTTTCCGCCTCCACTCTGCCCCCAACCATCCAGGTCTGACCCGCATCCATGGCTGTCGGGCCCCCGCAGCTTGGACACCAGCGACACAGGCCATGAGAGTTTGCTGCCTCTCATCCTAGGTCTTCACCCTGTGACTTCGGGCCCAGGACCTAACCTCCCAGTTTCCTCGTTTGCACACTGGGGCTAACTGCACCCACCTCTTGGGCAGCTGTGAAAAGTGAATTAAATGGGCTTGTGAAATGGTTGTCACAGGGCGTGGTACACTGTAGGGGTCCTAGTTGTGCCCCCCTTTCATGATGCCCTGACTCTCAGAGAACGTTTATCCCCTTCAGCGGGAATACCAAGTCTGACCCTGACTGGGGGAACTCTGTGAGAGCGTGGGAAGCGTGCGGGCCTCTATGGGGTTTTGTTGTTTATTGCCTTTGAAGTGGAAGGAAAAATCTCAGGTCTCAAACCCAGGTCAGTCTGAGTCGAAAGCCCAGGCACTGCCTTTTGCCATCTTCTCTCTGAGACTCGGGTGATGGCATGGACCTCTGAAACGTGGATACCCACGCAGTCTGATGTGAGCCTCCCTTTTTAGTAAGCCCTTCAATAGCTTGATCTTTCTTGAAAGGTTTTATGATCAGCTCACAGGGTAAAAGCAAAAGCCTCAAGTGGGCCTTCCTGAAAAAGCATACACGGAACCAGATTTTCTTGGGTAACTACCGGAGAAGGGCTCTCAAGCAGCAGTTAGCAAGTTCACCACTTGCCGTGCTCAATTCTATACTGCAATAGCTGTCTCAAGCATGTGCAAAACCGTTCCATGTTCCAGAATTGTGTCCAGTTTGCCATGCTGCAAATTGGTGGGGGAAAGAGTAAGAAGCAGAGAGGGGGAGAAGACTCCATGCTGGGATAGCCATTACTTGGTGACCCGCATTCAGCTCTCTGTACCATAAACATTGCTGCATAAACCCGAACGCTGTCCTCACACATAGAATATGCAGATCCGAGGAATTGGTGATCCCGTCAATCAGGGTCCTTGCCTCTGATTAGTTACCACACAGTTACGTCAGTATCCTTTCCTCGCTCTTTATAGATGTTTACTCACCATTTGGTATTACTGGGGAGAACAAAATATTCAGTGCCACAGCAAAGCTGGGGGCTTTGTTATGGTTATTATTCCTGAAAATAACAGTTTCTTGAACACTGGTGGTCTATGCAGCGTCTATAACCAGAAGATCGAATGAACCAGAACTGACTCTACCTCTAACCTTGCCAGCTGATTGCACAGCCTTTCCTCACCACCCTTATAACGGACACTGCTTTGTAAGTCAGTGTTGCTTAAACCAGGCATCGCTAAAGTACTGAGAGTCCCCACTGACTGAACAGCACCTATGCCAGGCACTGTGCCAAGCACTTCATGGGAGGAACTCGGTTACTCTTCATGCCATGCGTGGGAAGTAAATAGTGTCATTTCACTTTTTTTGGATGAAGAAACTGAACCACAAAAGAGCATCCTGTGCCCAAAGTCGTATAGATAGGAAGCTGGGGAGCCAACAATCAAATATGTCTTGACTACATTACCAGACTAGGGGCGAGGTTCTCCTACCTCTTGCCACTCAGTTTCCAGGCACTCATTAACAAGCAGCATAGGCGGGGACCTTCAACCGCTCTCACTCACTACTTTGAAGGAGGACATTCAGTACAAGATCTCAGGGAGCCTCCCCATATCTTCCAGACCAGGACGAAGGCCCCTGGCATTTCCTCTTCAGGAAAACCATGTCTTTGTCAACATCCCATCTTTGTCATCCAAACTCTCAACCATGGAAGGTGTGTTATTTTCCTCTCCTTGTGAGTTAAGTTAGGCTGCCCCAGTTTCATAGATTCTGGAGAATACAAGTGACTTCTGGGTCAGAGAGGAAGGAACATGCTACCCACAGAGCAGCTTGATGTTTGTGCTGTTGACCTTGCTTTCTTCTCCCCCAGTTCCCACACAGGTGCCATGCTGTCAAAAAGAAATGCAGTATAAGCCACACCAAAATAAAAGTGAAAACCTCCTAAAGTTAAAAGAATCATGTGAGTTTAATTTTAGTGACTTTTATTTAACACAAAAGTGAACAAAAATGACAATTTCAACATGGAAACCAAGACATTGTTAGTTTTTACATTTCTTAGGAAGCCTTTGAAGTGCAGTGTGGACTTTCAACACATAAGCAATATGGACAAATTACTGTCCATTCTGTTTTTCTTACAAAGTCTTTGAAATGCCATCTGTTACCATTCCAACAAAGAAACAGTACATGCGATTCATTTACTAGCTCTTTTAACAGGTTCGTCTAAGTCCAATGCTGTGTATTGCTGCCAAACATAGATGAAAAATGTTAGCTATTTTTATTCATTATAAATTTTTACATTCTTTACTCTCCGTCTTTGAAATGTGATTTGTTATTGCCTGTGTAAGCAACACGAAAGAATAACTCTAAATTACTTTTTATTGAGCCTTTGAAATGCACGTGTTGTCATTTCAACATGGAAACAATGTAAGTATTCCATCAATTACCTTTACATTCTTCTGTCTTACCAAGTCTGCTCTCATTTCAACAAGAGAACAGTATGCACAAACTACTGATTTTTCATTGTTTTTGTTATGAAGTCATTAAAGTTCAGTGTGTTATTTCAACATGTAAGATGAACAAGCAATTTTACATTCTGTTTCTCAGTATGTCTTTGACATACAGCACTTTATCATTCTGACATGTAAGCGTAAACAGATCATTCATTAGTCATCTTCACTCTTCTCATACTCTTTGAAATACAGGGCTACCATATCAACAGGTAAATATAAACAATTTATATTATTTTTTCCCTGTCTCTGACATGCAGTGTGTTAGCCTTTCAACATGTAAGCAATATAAATAAACTATCAATTAGTTATTCTACACCTTGTTTCTTACTAACTGTTAGATATGTGGTGTGTATTTAACACCTAGAGAACATTGCATTTTGGAGTAGCCAGATTTCTAGTGCTCAGTGGCCACGTGTGGTTATTGTGTAGAATTGAGAGCAGTGCAAACCTAGTGGAAGATCAGAGGAAGCAAACACATATGAAATAGCGTATACCATGAAAGAATATTCATGCACATGGCACACTGAGACCAACAGCAAGTAACAACCTACTTAAATGGGGAAGTAAGAGAAAACCTAGTGGAGGAGGTAACATTTAAGCCATGACCTGATGGTTGAGCAGCTATATGTAAGGGAAAAAGTGAACAAAAATCAGGGCCATGGAGGCATAATTTTCCCAAATGCCCTAAGAGTGGAGAAACGGACAAAACATAGGAGCAGCTGTTACTCTGAGTGGTTTGAGATCAGGCACTTGTTTCTTAGCACCTAGAACAGTACCTAAAGCACAATAGACACGGGGTGAGTGCATGTGAAGTAAAAGTAACTGAGCCAGGGGTCTGAGACCTGCAGAGGCAGGTAGCAACATGATGAAGAGACCAGTAGGCAGTGCGGGTAGTTTGTTTCCTTTTCCTTGCATAGGGTTTCTCATAAGCAATCTAAGGTAATCATGCATACAAGAAGTATTCGGGGCCCTCGAGGGTGAACTTATTGGCTTCAACAACTACCACAGCCAGGGAGAGTTTCAGTTCATGGGACTTGTGCTAACGGCCTATAAAACGATAAATGGACCCACCCGTGTGCACTGGGAAATGATGGTACAGGACTGGGATAGCTTTCATCACGTCACCAACACTACTTAGTAAGCGGAGGAGGATGTAGAGGGCAATGGGGAGCAGATCCACAGGAGCTTCCATGTTCCTCTCCTTCCTTCTCAGAGTTCCTCTTTCACAGAGGTCAAAGACACAGCCAATCTCGCTGAGCCCCGTTTCCCCGAACAGTACAATTTTACACGTGTTTCTACAAATTAGGCCTTCAAGCAAAACACTGAGCATTTTTGTGGCCACACATCAGTGCTGACATGACTCCTTGTACTATGGTGATAATGCAGTATGTAAAGTCCAGTGCATGTCATGCCGCTGTACCACCTGCAGCATTGTCTTCAATTGGGCCTGAACTTCAGCCAACTGCTGTCGGTCAAAAAAGCCATAAACATCCCACTGTCTGTAGCAATGGAGAGGGACAGGATAAATCACATGCTTCAGCTCCATCAAGGATGTTACATGCTGTAGAACGCTCATGAGCATAGTCATTCTAATGGGGTTGAAGGCAAAGCTAAGCACACGGAGGCACGAACAGTGGCTCAGAGCTGGCAGGAGAGCAGAGAGAGTAGAATCAGTTAACAGGCAATTATTTATTTGGAGATGCTGCAGGGTACCTGAGGCCCTCTCCAGCAGAGTCTGGAAGGGCTCATGAGCCTCTGAGAATATCTTGTTGTGACTGAGATTCAACTGCCTTAGGTGGGTGGCCTGAGAGCTCTGGGACAGGATGGTGACATCTTTGCTAGACAGGCCACAGAAAGACAGATTCAGTGTCTTCATCTGAGGTGGCAGCACTCTGCAGAGAGAAAAAAGAAAGGTTATTTCAGAAGAATGAGTGTTGGACCAGGGCAGTGAGCCCTGAATAACAGGCACCTAAGATCTAGAATAAACTAATCTGTACATATCTTATTGTTTGGTTAGGTTTAGTCCCATCCCAGCCCCTCCCCATGGGTCACTACTGTACCTATTTTGCAATAGTCTTTAGTCATGTGGGCTTTGGAATCAAACAAAATATATTTGTGACCATGAGAAAGTTACTTTCCCACTCGAAGACACATGTTCTTTATCTTTAAAATGTGCACACCAGTAATTATTGTTACAGAGTTCTGCAGCAGATCAAGTGAAAAAAAAACCGTATGCACTTAGTATATACAACATCATCAATGGCCACTCCTGGTCACTTACATGGTGAGGACAGGTCTGGGAAGGCAGCCAAATGAAGGCTCCCTTTGACTGGTTCCCAGATGACTGCCCCTCCATTCAGTGTCTAAGCCTTGGGGAAAACACAGGAGCAAGAGGATCTGGCAGTATTAACTACTGTGGCCAGTCCAGGGGGATGTGCAGCAGTGTTAGAGCATAAAACTTTTTTCATCTGAATGCCTCCTCTTGCTCACTAGAGAGCTGTAGACACCACTAGGACTGAGACTTTTACCAGTATACTTAGAGACTCATCATAGAGTCTACACATGGCTGGCTGAATGAATGAATGCACGAATGAGCACAGCTTCCTTTACTAATCTTGTCTTTCTCCTCACCATGAAGTACCTCTCTCTAGCCTGGCCAAATGCTAATTCCCAGCACTTCCCATGCTGAGGCAGAAGGAGAAATACTTTACAAGGAGCTTAGGAATATCTAAGCATGCTCTCTTCTCTACTCTTACTCATGGGGTAAGCAGGGAACCCAGGTTCCTCCCACCGGCTCACCTGAGAAGTCTGTGCAATCGATCTCTGAGGAACAAGGCATACAAGTCGAGCTCTTGGAGGTTGTCCATTTTCCCAACATAGCTGAGGAAAGTTTGGAAGTCTGTCTCGATAAAACATGTAAAGTGGATCTTAAACAGATGAAGGCTGTACATCTGGAGTGTGTGCGCCACACAAGCATTTACTTCACTGAAATGAGCCTCATCTACCTGCAGGTGAGCAATGCATCGTGGATCCAGAAACTGCAGCATACTTCTGTGGGCAGACATGTCAAAAATTTTCAAATATCTGCAGCAGAGGTGCAAAGTCCCAAAGCTCTGCCTGAGTTTACTTTGAAGAAAGGAAACAAATTTCTCTGTTCTCACGGTTCCGTCAAGGGAGAGGTCTACCAGTAATTCCACAGATTCCGAGGCTGAGTGAGGCTCTGATTTTGAATTATCAAATCCGTGGCACCTGACATGCTGGGCTTCTTCTGTTCTAAGAGTAGCGTTCTGAGAGTAAGCACAAGACCAAAAGCAGGGGCGGAATGTGGTTCTGATCTCAGGGCATATTATCCTACAGTCCACGCCCTGCCTTAAATCTAAGAGCCTCAGTTTTGGGGGCCTGTAAGGAGAGGAGACAGAACATATGAGAGGTAGCCGATTGTAATGTAATCTCCCAAGATCAGTGTTGAGAAGGAACAATACCCTTTATCCCCTGTTTCTCACAGCATATGTCATTCACCAAGAATTCCTTTCCTAGAAATTCAGTACCTTTCGTTCTTTTCCCCCTACTTTGTTTACCTCTGGTCTCCTCCCATATCAATGTCTATGTGCCTCTTCTAAGTAATTGCACTCAGGAGATAAATCCACCCATGGTATCCTCAGTCACCTCTATTCTGTAATCAAGTCTGTGAGACATTAGAGTCGTTAAGGTGACCCCAAGTGTTGGACCAGTAGGCCCACAGAGATCTTCAGCATTCACTACTGGCTACTTCGGGAAGACTGTTAGGTATTCCCCTGCCCCAGGCTCCAGCACACTCTCCTGCTGACTCACTCTATTGCTACTGGATATAGTCTTACCAGGAAGAAGAGTTCTGGGCAAAGAGGAGCTGCAGACCATCAATCATGGCTTCCAAGATGTCATAGTCTGACCCTTGTACACTCAGTGTCCCGATATGGAGACAGCGAAAGGGCCAAACCCTCACCATTGCCTTTAGTATCTCTTTATGGCTGCCCAAGAAGGCAGGAATGAGCAGTGGAACAAAGAGGTCTCTTGGGAGCTCATCCAGGGCATGGATAGCAGCCTGCTCATTACTCAGCAGACTCTTTGCAGCAAGCTCTAGCAGAGTGCCTGTTGTCTTCTTGTCCATCTTGAACCTGCTTCAGGGTAAAGAATATTTAGAAATCCTAAGAGGACATCCAGAGCCTCCAATATCAGTTACAGAAAAAATATTTATTGAATAAATATATGGTGACCTCTAGTGACCCCTACTACAGGGTTAGAATACAAATAGGCTTGTGTGTTTAAGTATGTGTGTGTATGCATACACACACACACACACACGATAAAATGCCCCTGGAAATCACAGATAAGTTAGCAGAATATGTTGACCACGAAGCTGTCTTCCTCCCATTATATTTCCTCCCAAAAGGATACCGACCAATCAGAAGGAAAATGTAAATCTACACAAAAGCCACAATCTGATCATTACTTTAACATAGAAAATGTACAAAGTTCAACATAATTGGGAGTAACAAAAATCGTGAAATTCCAGCGCACAGGCTGTCACACTCCCATCACTAGGCTTCCTGGTGTGCAAACACAGACCTAGAAAAGCTGCAAGACATACAGATGGAGGAAAACGGTGAGGGCCTTAAACTTCATCTAAAACTGCAGCCGAATAAGTCTGAAAATACTAAAACGGTGACCTGGAAGGTGAGATTTGGACCTACAGGGAAAGGAATCCGGAATATGAGCATTTAAAGGGGTAAGGAGGGTATAAAGGTGAAGTGGTTGAAAGACATAACTTCTAGGGAATATAAAGTCAAGGAGCAAAGGAGAAGCATCCCAGACAATGGGGAAAATGAAGGATCTTCCAAGACATAATAGAGCCACAAATCAGAGCAATCACAGCTTCTCCCTCCCTTATCAAAACAAAATAAATAAAGGATCTGGACTTTGCTATCCTGACACAAGAATAACATCACTAAAGTAGAAATCTTGGCAAAAAACACAATATCATACACATGAGCAAAAGGAAAGGGAATCCTACATGCAATCATTGCAAAAAAAAAAAGATGAAGAAAAAAAATTTCACACATATGCAACAACCATAAAGCAGGAGACTGTAAGCCAACACTCCAAACAGAATTCCACTCAAGCAAGCATTTGAGGATATGACACCTGCTTGAATCACAATCCTTTTAAAACTATAAAAACAGAGGTGAACCAAAAGTAAGTCTGAAGTTGAGGTTTTCCATCCCAGCTAGAGTGTTCTTCAAATATCACAGCCTATAGAGAAAGTTTTTCAACACATAGGAACTTGGGGATTCGGCACCCCTCAGGGCTTTCTGAGGTATCTACCAGAGCAGGGCTTTGCAAACTGCACCCCATTGTGCCAAATCTAGCCCATCGCTTGATTTTATAAATAAAGTTTTATTGGAGCAAAGAAACAATCAATCATTTATGTATTGCCTATAAACGCTTTTGAACTGCAATGGCAAGGCTGAGTAGCTTTGACAGAGAAACTGTGGCCCACACACTTAAAAACATTTACTATATGCCTCTTCACAGGCGGATTGCCAAGAATCTTCTAAAAGATGAATTGGGATTGTGATCCCCTATGTGATGATGGAAAACGTCACCAAAATATCTGATGGTGGGCATGTTACAGGTAATACCAAAATCTAGGTGGTGGAAAAGGTAGGAAGACTAATGTAGAAATGCTTCAATATTGTGAAAACACAGAAGTTGTGCAATTAAACATGAAAGCAGAAGAATAGAACAAAAGATTTAAACATTTTGTCATAATGCAGTAGGTGAGTTTTAAATAATACTGGGTGGTGCAGAAGAATGGACCAGATAGGAAAGAGTTCAGAAAACAGGGTAGTTCAGGATGAGTTTTTTAAAAACATTTAACATGACAAAGGACACATGTTGATGATAAAAGCCAAGATTCACAATGAAGATGTAACACTTAGGAATATTTATACACTAAATAACACAGCAAACACTTTTATGAAGCAAAAAGGCAAGGAGACATAGATAAAAATATGGTAAAAATGGGTGATTTAATAAATTAATTAGTATAAGACAGATCAAGTAGTATAAAAAATTGGGAAGGGATGTAGAAAATCTAAACAACATAATAAACTATATGTGTATAAATATATGCTCTGACAATAGAGAGTATATTTTCTTGCCAAAATTGATACAAATTAAACAGGGATGGCATCATTTACTTCCATAAATTAGAAATAGACCAAATAGTCCTCCTTATCACAAAGCACAAAAAGTTAAAAATAGAAATACCCCAAATAGTCCTCTCTAATCACGAAGCAACCAAAGTTAAAATTACTAACACAAACTGAAAACAGAAAGGCTTTTCTACCCGGAAAGGGTTTCTGGTTTAAAAATTTTTTGCGTTAAAGAGGAGAATCAAATTAAAGTTACACAAACTATCTATCAGGATCTACGGGATACACGTAAAGTAGTGATCAGAGGCAAATTCGGAGCGCTAAACACTTTTACAAGAAAAAGTGTAAGAATGAAAATAAATATTGAACAGAAAAAAGAAATTCCTGTGCAACCTCTTTGCAAATAACTTTGAAAATCTACATGAAGTAGATATTGTCCTAGAGAAATTCAGACTAACAAAATGCTAACTCTAGTGTTAAAATGCTGAAATTTGCCAATTTTCATAGAAGAAATAAAGTTATTATGCAATTACCCCAAGTAGCATTTTGCTCAGGTGGTCTTACAGGTGAATTCTAGTACAGTATCAAGGATGCCACAGGACCAATGGCCTCTCTATAAATTATTCAGAAACATTAGAAAGGAAGGAAAAGTCCCTAACTCCTCCTATGAAGCAAGTATGACACTGATAGGTAAAATGTAGATATGAAATCCTAAACAAAACATTAGCAAACATTCAACAATAATACATTAAGAAACTAATACACTGCGACCAACTGGGATTGATTCCATTAATACAAAGTTGGCTCTATATTAGGAATTCCATTTATATCACTCATGGTAGTAACATAGTTAAGGACAACCATAGATGCTGAACAGGCCTTTGGGAAAGTTCAACACTGATTCCTGTTAAGAAAAGAAAAACGTCTAGAAAATAGGCGGCAGGGGATGTTTTCTAAACATGAAAGAAGATACATAATTAATTCCTAATGCCAGTATTTTATTAAATGGGGGACCACTAGAGGCAAGGAATGGATGCCCACTCCTTTATTCCTACTTAGTCTTGTACTATAAGTATTCGTCAGTTGACAAGAGAAAGCTATCAGATTTATAAGAATGGAGAATAAGAGGTAAAGCCATCTCTGTGTGCCAATGACATTACAGCATACCTGCACATCCAACAGAACAATGACATATTAACTGAAACAATAATCAAAATCAGTACGGGAGCAGCATATAAAGCTAACATAGAAGAATCAATAGTCTTTGTATATAACCACACAAAAACCCAGTGGGGAGAACATATTGGGAGAGAAGATCCCATATATGACAGCAACACATAAGATTAAATGTACAGGTATAAACTTAGCAAGAACATCGATACAAGGAAAGGTTTTTCCAAATGACAAGGAATTGTCATTGCATCTATACAAGGAAAATGTTTTCCTTTGTGACAGTGAGTAAATGAAAAGACAGTCACTGTCCATGGGCAGAATAGTTCAACATTAAAAATAAGTCAATTCTCCCTAAGTTGATTTATAGATGGAATAAAATCTCAAAAAAAGCAACAAACATTGTTAAGGAGTAAGACAAGTCGATAATAAAGTTCATAGTTTAAAAAATGCAAGAATACCTAAGATATAAATGAAAAAGAAAACCTATGAGAGGGGAGGAATGATACCAGACATTCAAGCACGGTGTAAAGCCTCTGCAATTACAACATCATGGCACTGGTACCTGGACAGATACATAGCCCAACGGAACAGAAGAGAAAACACAGAGATGCACCCAAGTACATACAGAAGTTCTAGAATTAAAAAAAAGGGGGGGGGTGTGCATGTAATGTCACTGGGGCAAAGCAAAGATGGACATTTAATAAATGGTGCTGGATCAACTGAGACATTTAGAGAAAAAAAACAGTAGATTTATATCACACACCTTCCAGAAAACAAATTGAAATGATGTTAGGGATTTAAACATAAAAAAATGAAATCACAAGTTCTGGAAGAAAATATGACAGAACTTTTCTTTAACCTCAGTGTAGGGAAAGGCTTTCTAACTGTGACTCAAATTAGGAGGCCGTGAAAGAGAAGAACGATTAATTTGACTGTACAAAATTTTAAAAAATATTTGACAAACACATCCTAAATAAATCAAAAGGAAACTGAGAAACTGGGACAGAGGACTTGCAGCATACACCATGGACAAATGGGTAATGTCCCAAATATATAGAGAACTTTTAAATATTGAAGGACAAAGTGCTAAAATTTCTGTCAAATATGAGAAAATGATATGAACAGATGATTCACAAAATATATATCACGGTCCTCAAAGACATGATGATTCAAACTTGCAATCACACAAATGAATATTAAAACACAAAAGTGACCCTTCGGGTAGAAGACATTTTTGACTCTGAATTGTGGTGATGAATCCCATACCCAAAAATTAAATGAACAATTTGAATCAATCAGGGTGGGGACAGGTCCCAAACTCAAATACAAAGAGCGACAAATGAATCTAACCATATTGTAAATGACTATCTTTACCACACTGAGAGGTGAGGAAGAAAACAGCTAAGCTAAGAAACCGAAAGCGGCTCCCAATGACCAGAGCTGGAACAATTCAAGGAACAAAATTAACAATGATCTAATATGACTATAACTGATAATGTATCATGGTTGTCTGTGAGTCCAGAATGATAAAAGTAATTTGAATAAGTTGTCTGAATCAGTAATTTGAGATAAATTTTGAAAAAAAACTCGAAATGTATAAATAAATGGGGGAGAAAGGATGGCTCTTCAGAATTCCAATCAGTAAATGTGAAAGGAATGAGGACAATAGGAAGTCATCATTAGGTCATAACTGTTGTAGGCGTGATCCCCAGATGGATTCTAAAAGCAGTGAGTAAACGTCTGAGAAGAAACAGGTATTTTCATAGCCTCAAAGTGTTTCCCACACAAGTTGATAAAGTATTTGTCATTAACAATGGGAAAACAGCAGCATTACCTGGAGCAACATAATTGCCACCACCTCAATCAAGTGATCAAGATGAACACCAGCAGTAGCAAGTACAACATACAGACACGGTGTGCCCTGACATGATGCACGTACAAAGGGAGCAAAACCACTTTTTCAGTTTCATGGTATAAGCCCTAAAATTATTAAGGCCCAATGATATACACTCCTTGACATCTGGGGAAAACCCAGAGGACCTCGAATGGCCTAACCACAAGTTCCCTCCATATTGTTTTCCCACAGAGAAGGTTCCCTGGCCAAAGAACCTTCTTATCATGGGAACTAGGCACAGTGCCTGCTTATCCCTGAGTAGTCAGTTTCCATTCCCAACCAGCCCACACAATCATTCAAACGAGCCGATCGCATCCTCCCACGGGAACCAAGGATCACTTCATCCTCTTGTTACTACGAAGACTGCCCCCAACAGCCCTTGGTTTTCACTCTCTTCCAGAGCATGACACCTGCAAGGCACTACCTGGCGTGTAGCGTCCTCCTCGTCCAGGGGCTGAGTAAATGTTATTAATAAACTGCTATGGATGTCACCTGCTCAGTGTCGGGTGTCATGTGTTCGGCCACCCTGATAACACTAGGATGGAAAGTCCCCCATCACCTATGGAGGTAAACAGTAATTCCTGCCTAAATGAGTAACAAATCTAATATAAGAAAATATCAGGCAAACCCAAATTGGCAGACATTCTATAAAATACCTGACCAGTATAGGATCTTCAAAAGGATCAGGCATGTGAAAGACCCAGAAAGGTTGAGGAATCGTCAGCCTGCAGGAGACTAAGGAGAAATGATGGCCAAATGCCCTGGCGGTATCCTGAATGGGATCCTGGAATAGGAAAAGGGCATTAGTCGTACAACTGGTGAAATTAAAATAAAGTATCTGGCTTGTTAATAGTATTGCATCAGCGTTAATTTCCTGGTTTTGATCATCCTTCCTTGGTGTTGTAAACTGTTAACATTAGGGAAATCTGGGTAAAGACACTCTGTGCCATTTTCTGTGACCTTAACATGCATCTAAAATTATTCAAAATAAGGAATTAAAAAATACAATGTCAGTGGTTAAAGACATGGTTAGTCTATAAATCACATGGTTTAATAATAATTGGCCTGCTGAATCACACACAGCAAGGAAGACAGTAGGATAAATGCTCACAGCACCTCACCCATTAAAAAATGAATTCAAACTGCTTTGTGAGCCCATTTTAAGGAATGAAGCTGCATTCATGACCAGGATGTACCTGAATACTTACTTATTTGATCTCCGCCGGAGAAAAGCATTTTAATTTAAAGTCTGGTACACCAACAGTAATCTAAACAAAACTAAGATGCAAAGGAGAAATATAGTTCGTTTTAAGAAGATAAAGGCTGTTAGATTCTGAGGAGAGAGTGTGAATTTATTAGCGATACAATAGAAGTGAACCACATGTAAGAATAAGGGGATGCAGAGAGAGCGGAGAGGAAAGTGGTTCCAATCTGACTGGATTTCCTTTCTTATTAATCTCCAAACCTCGACCATGGGTAATTTAGGCTGATAGAGGTGTGATTTATCAAGAGAAGAATGGTGTAACATACCTACTTGCTAGGAGAGTTGGAGAAAACCTGGGAACCATCCAAGACCTCAGCAGCGGGAGCCACTTGCTTCCTCTCAGGAGGCTGCTGCAAAAGAACACCGGTCTCGGCAGTGCGCGCAGTCTCAACGGTTTCTTCTCGAAGTTAAACAGGTCGGAAGAGAACTTCTATTGGCGGATCTTAGGTCAGGTGACCCCCTCCTAGTCAAACAACTCTGCGCTGGGAGGCGGGGCCAGACTCGTTACCCGCCTCCAGGGACTCTGTTCCACCGAGCGCGCAGGGGTGAAAGGTCGCGTGTCCGTGCGGCCCGCCATCTTGGATCCCCATGGGTAGAAAGTGAAGAACAGAGCATCCACCTCAGGACAAGTTCCTTGAAGATCAGAGGCAATTAAAAAAAAAAAAGAAAGAAAGGAAGTGAAGCACGCTGTCGCTGCATGTGGCCTGGGCATCGCCTGGCCACGGTTTCTACCAGGCCAGGTCTCAAACACAGAGATCCAATGTCCAAATGTATCGGCTATGCAACAAGGGGCGTTAGTTTGAAAATGAGTGACCAGTTGATGGCAAAATCAGTAATATTAGCTCCCTAGTGATAGGGCTTTATTTACCATGTGGAACATAGGTGATCTCGGCCAGGTACACTGACACTTCATAGACTCCATTATCCATCTTCAAAATGCCACTGGCAGTTGAGGTGACCTCATCAGGCTGTTGGGGTTTCAAGCCCCGTCAATACTACTTACCATATGTGGTGTAAGGACAGTATAAATCTTTGACTCTTCACAATCGGTGATGGACAGCTAAAGTGCTTAAGGGGTCCAGAAAAGGTCCTAAACAACCCGAGGCAGGGATCATTCAAAACCCTGTACTCCCTCCCTCCAAAGACAGGACATGAGCCCAGCCTAACATCTAGTACTGCCCCAGAGACTCCTCAACAGGAAACAGCCAAGGGGCCAGATTAGAGTCCCACTTGTCCTGAGGGGAAACGGGCAGGCTGGGATGATAAAGCACTTAACAGCTTTCTTTAGGCAGAGTATTGCTTGGTGCAGATCACAACAGCAGAGAGTTTTCCAAAGCAGAATTTTAAGGTAAGGTTTTCTTCCCCCACCCCCTTATATATCCTAACAGAATTTTGGAAACAGCCCTCTCACATGTTTCATTGGCAAAGGATTCAGTCCCTGGTATATTGTACATTTTGTATGTGCTTTGAATATACTTTTTCTAAATCTTGGCGCCACAGTCTTACTTCACTCAGTTTATGGGAAACGTCAGCATGTTCCTTAACTGGAAAGCTAGTTCTCGCTGAAAAACAAATTCAAATGTGATCAGAAGTACCTTTAATTACTGAAAGTCTGATTTCATTTTTCAGTTTCAGTAATTGCACAAATAACTCTCTGTTCTATCTTCCTTCTGAATCCTAACATTCATATGTGGATGGTAAGAAAGTTAGGTAGAAGCAACCCCTTTTGCTGCCTCAAGACTATGCCTCAGGAATCTGTGCCATGTCAATAAAAGATGCACTAGGTGTTTCTTCCCCTGGAGGAATGCAGCATAGATTCAGGATGGGGATGAACATTTTTCTTTTGTAAAAAAAAATAAAGATATTTTAACTTTGTGTTTGGAGGTAATTGTACATTCACATGCAGTTGTAAGAAATAACACATAGAGGCCCTATGGATGCTTTGTCCACTTTCCCCAGTGATGACACATTACAAAATGGTATTAGAGCCAGGATATTGACCCTGATAGTTCCCACTGATCTTATTTAGATTTTGCTTTATTCCAGTGCATGTGTCTATGTGTGTGTGTGTATACTTAGTTTTGTGTAGTTTTATCACATGTGGGTCCGTGTATCCATCACAATAGACAAGATGCCAAAGAATTCCATCAGCACATTGATCTCTCTAGTTTTGCCATTTTGTTTTTGTATTTCTTCATTTATAGTGTTCTATTCCATGACCACACCTACCTCCCTTCTAGAATGCTTCCCCATACCTAACCTGTGGAAACTCCTAAACCGTCTCCACTTATAAAATTTTGCCATTTCAAAACCAGGTAAAAGGAATCCTATATTAGTAAGTTTGGGGTTTGGCTCTTTCTCAGGCAAGACAATTCCCTGAATATCCAGCAGAGTTTTTGGATTTGTCAAGAATGTGTAACTTTTTATTGTTGAGTAGAATTCCATGACATGTATATACCACCCTTTCTTTAACCATTCACCCATTCGGGGACAGTTGGGGTTTTCCGTTTGGTGAGTATTACAAATAAAGGTGCTGTGAAAAACTGTACAAGTTTCTGTGTGAAATTATGCCTTTAATTTAAATCCCACAGTGAGAGTTCTGGCATACATGTTAATTAAATTCATGTTTAACTTTCAGAGAAATTGCCAAACCTTTTTAAAAAGTGACTGAACCATTTGACATTCCAGCCATCAATGCATGAGTGATCCAGTTTCCCCACACATTCTTGCCAGTATTTGATGTTATCCCCTTTTAAAATTTTTCTTAGGTATTCTAATAGGTGTATAGTGATATCTCCCTTTCTGATGCCTAATGATGTGGATGATATTTTGATATTCTTATTTGCCATCTGTCTGTCCTCTGCCAAACTTGCTCATGTCTTTCGCCCATTTTCTACCTGCTTTCTTTCACTGTTGATAGTTGATTTTATTTTCTAGATCCTAGTCGTTTGAAGGATATGTGGTTTCCGAATTTTTCTGCATTCTGTAGCTAACATTTTCATCAATTCCACAGCTTTTCAAAGAGAAAAGTTTTTAATTTAGATGAGGTCCCCTTTATTAATTTTTTAATGGATTGTGCTTTTGAAGCCACGTCAAAGAACTCCGCTTAGCTCTGGATCCAAATGTTTTCTCCTGTGATATTTTCTTAAAGTATTATAGTTTTGCATTTAAATCTGTGACTCATGTTGAGTTAGTTGTTCATGTAAAGTGCAGTTTAGGTCAAAGATCGTTTTGTTTTTTCTTTTTTGTCTGTGGATGTCCCATTACAACACCAGCACGCTTGCAGAAAAGTCTACCCTTTCTTCATTAAATCACTTCTGCACATTTCTCAAAAATCACTTGAACATAGTGTGGTTCTATTTCTGGGGTCTATATTCTGTTCCATTCACACATCTGTCCATACTTCTGCTGATGTCACATTATTTTGATTGCTGTAGCTGTATAGTAAGAATAACATTACATGAAATGATTCCTTCTACTTTATTATTCCTTATCGAGCGTGTTTTAGCTATTCTGAGGTTTGTGTCATCCCATGTACATTTTAGAACAAGCTTCTCTACATGTCCAAAAAGACTGGTTAGGTTTTGGTAGGCAGAGAGAGGGAGATTTGACACAGAGGAAGGGGGCAATGTGACGACTGAAGCAAGATTCTATGCTACCAGTTTGGATGATGGGAGAATGGGTCACAAAGCAGGGAAGACGAGAATGCAGCTCTACAAGTAGAAAAGGCAAGTCCACAAATTCTCCCCTAGAGCTACCAGGGAGAGGGTGGCCCTGCTGATACCTTGGTTTTGACCCAGTGAAGCTGGTTTTAGACTTGAGCTCTGGGACTATGAGAGAGTGATGCATGTCTTAAGCCACCAAGTTCATGGGAATTTGTCACAGCAGCCATAAGAAAATAATATAGGAACCATTAGACATCATCTAGGCCAGTGGTTTTCAAACCATCCTCAAAACTACTTCTTCCAGCTGCTCTTCAACTCAAGCTACCTACTTTTTATATCTTTCATGGCCTCCAGGGAATATTTCGCTGTTTTGTAGAACGGCTGTATGTGATTAAACAATAAGATCACTGATTCAATCCAATGCACAATTTTATAGATGAATAAAAAGCCCAGAAAAACCAAAAGATTTTACCTTACTCACTCAGCCAGAGAAGTCAGCCAGTTCTGACTCCCAATTGCAGCTTCTTGAGACACACTGTGCTAGAAATGGAAGGACAGACTGGAGATAAACTGTGGAGGAATAAATGAAATCATTTTTGTAGAGAGCTTAAAACAGTGCTGGGCACATATATGCTCATAAACATCATCTATTATCATAATACGCACTTGCACTGGTGTAGACCATCTCTGAAAGGATACACGAAAATATGGTAACAGTGGTTTCCTGTGGATAGGGAAAATGAGAAACGGGGTGGGAGAGCAATTGACTTTTCTCCACAAGTCTTTTTAAACCACGTACACGTACTACATACATATGATTCTCCCTCCATGATGAGCAGGATCCAGTGAACTGTGTTTGTTTTCTATTAGGATTCCTACCTCCTCCATGTGAGGATACAGAACCAACTCAGAATCCCTAAGAAATCAGTCATGCCAAATTTTAATTATAAAATGACAAGTAAAGTTGCATTCCAGTCCAATGTCTGCAGCCGCCAACTACTCAGTCACCTCCACAGGGATCTCTTAAGAGCATATCTTTCTATTAAGGAATCAGGCTTCCAAAGCTAAGGTTTCTGTTTTAAACCTTTCTCATGGCAAATCAGATTCAGAAAATCCAACTAGAAACAGTTCACTGCTTGTTTATTAAATACACCATAGTAGCCAGCCTTGGTTTCATTCCTGAGATTTGTCACAAAATTAGAACCCCCGAATGATCTCTTTCCCCAGTTCTCTACATCCAGCCAAAGTAAAAGGTTCACTCTGTTCACCCGGCTGTATCACCCATCTGGGATCCACCCTCCAGAGAAATCACCCTGGGATTCACAGAACTAAAATCCCACCTGTTACTGCCTTGGGGGTGGGGTTGGGGGCGGGGCTAGTAGGATACACAGCTCTTTCCATTCTGAAATGGTAAGGACATTTTCCCACCCAGTTACAATATACTGTAAGTGAGTTTCTACTTTCTCTTGTCCAGTCCAACCAAGTCCAAATCTAAACTGACTTTTCCCCGTAACTTTGTAGATTGCTGTTGGCCTGCTTCAACTGGCCTGAGAATGAGAGGATGAATCTCTACATCCTAAGAAAAGAAGCCCAGGTACCTGCAAAGCTAGACCGCCGGACATCTGTGATGCCAACCGAGCTGACGATCGTAACCCAGCAGTTAACACTGTTCCCAGACTGCAAGTGGGAAGAGGCGTGGTGGCTGCTCCCAGCCCTGAATACCCACATCACTTCTGTCAAAGAGAATGGTGTATTCTAAGCCTGGAGGTGTGGAAACAGGAGATTCCTTCAGCTACAGAATGGGACCAGGGATGGATGTGAACACAGATAAGTCACTGACCTAACTGCTTGGCTCCGCTGTCACTATCAGACACTCCAACTCTGATCCTGAGGATCCCTTGGGAAATACAGGCTGGGACCTGTCCCCAACTGAGTGCTTGCAAGCAGACAGTGTCAGCTTTAGTCCAGACCCCAGTTTTCATACTGCTTCATGTCACACAGTGAGGTGGGGGCTCTTACTCTTGCTGCATCCTTGAAAACTGTAGGGAAATCTGGTGCTAAAATGGAGTTCTATGTCCTCTGTTGATCTGTAGTGTAGTGAATTTCTGACTTCCAGAAGCCCTTATACTCACACTCTGGACAATTTCACAGAATTCTCATGGTGCTCAAGACAACGATTTCTCACTAGAGAAAATAATGCTAGCAGTTGGTGATACCCTGGTGCCTGCTCAAGCGAGCATATTCAAGAAAGATCAGTCACTGAAAGGCAAACTGAGGGCCCACTGGCTTCCTCTCAGCTAGTTAGGGGATAGGGGATAAGGGCACACGACCTGGGTCCAGTTGCAACACAGAAGGAACAAAGGTTTTCCTGCAACACAGAAGTTTACTGATGAAGGGGTTTGGGCCACTCAGTGTTTGCATGCCTGTACACTGCGATCCTGCGTCCTGGATGTAGTGAGGAAGACTGCTCTGCCGGCCGCAGGTGATGGCATCCCAGCAACATGCTGAGCCCTCTCTTCTGGATCCCTGTTGCCATGGCCAGGGGCCAGCACTGTCAGATAGACTCCACTTGTGTTCCCTGTGCCTGAGCTGATGGGATGATATTTTTTTAGGATTTCAGCATAGCAGGGGCTAAACACCTGCTGGTTGGGATGCATCAGGTTGGGAAACTTCCAGCCCAGTTTTGCCAGCTCCCCCTCAGTGACAGTAAGGCCTCCAGGTAAGTCTACCCGAGATTTCTGCATGTCATGAACCAATCGGCATTGGAGAAGCACACGGGTCTGCTGACCTGTGAACTAGCGAAAACTATGGAAAGGAGAAGATCAAAGAGGTTTGAGAAGAAATGCACAATGCCTTTGTGCTCTCTGCTCCCCAAAGTTTAAGTTACCTGAGGAATTTCACTGACCTAGGCACCCATTTGGATAAATCAATTAAATGAGATCTGTTTGGTTTATTCTGGGGGAGGGAACACGACGAAGCTCCCCAACAGAGTGCATGATCAAAATATGTTAAGCTCATAAATTTCTGTCCGTTAATGAGGCTACGTGACTGTAAGTGAGCTCCTGGCGTGCATCTGACCTACTAGGAGGCTCACAGATGTTGCATGTGAGATTCTAAGGACCACACGTTGCTGCCAATGCACCAAATTCAGCTCTACACACCCAAAGCAGACTATGTAAAGATAGGAAAATTAGAAGCTAGCTAGTCAAGTTCAGTGCTTCCATTCAAGCATGGAATATGTCCTGAAGCCTAAGTCAGCATCAGTTCCTAGGAGGAAAGTAGAAGCCAGCTTGGTAGCTAAAAGCATGAGATACAAAAAGGGTTTCCTACCATAGGCCTTGGGCTGCAATCAGACAATGACCAGGGATGAAGTAGTAGGGTTGGTGGGACAGTATCTCACACACCTCAAAGTCACATATCCTAGCTGCAGATACACCTCAGACTTATGCATTCACTTTAAACTGCAAGAGGTCAACTGCAACCCTGCATATTATAGATGAGGAAACTAAGGCCAAAAGAATTTCCCAGTGATCATGCTTTTCCATTTCTATGTGGTTTGGGAGCTGACTTCCAGGGCTGTGTCCACCAGCTCATCCTTCCCATTCTTGCCAACCCTTGCCACCACATCCTGGGGGGGGCTCTTACTGATGATGCTACGAATGCAGTTATCCTTCTTAGCGATGTTCTGGAGTTGGCCTATAAGTGATGCTGCATTTTCACTGCTCAGGGCAGTGAAGCCCCTGTCTCTGAGGCCTTGCTGGATTTCCTGAGACACTTGTTCACTCGCACTCAGCATTGCCTCTTCAGACCGAGTGATGAAGGACATAAAACAGAGTGGCCCTGGCATCGCAGCAAAGCACAGAGAGCACCATTCCTGAAGCCAGGCCCAATCAAAGGAGAATTCCAGCCCCCCACCACTAGTAGACTGCAGGACACCAAGTGCAGGTGAAATACCTTCACCATTACCCTCAAGGTGCCAACCAATTCAGACACATTGCCTCACATTCCACTTCATAGAAAAGATAAATTGGACAAGGTCTATCCTTGCACCCACTCACTATTCTTTAGTCCCACATACTTTATTTAAATACTGTTTTAAGCCTTTCTTGGGTATTTTATGTGGTTGCTTTTCCTGTTTCACCAAGTAAATGGTAACTGTGTTAAGAGCCCTGCACTGTGTTTCCTCTTTCCACTTTGGTTTTAGTTCTCTATAGGCCATGGATGATCAATGAATATTATTGACCAACTGATCAGCTTCTGGACATACACAAATCAAGTGTCACCTCTTCAAGTACAGAGTGACTCATTTTTAGCAAACTGGCTCCCATACTCTCCTCTTCAGAAAGAAGGTCTTTCCCCACCCACACCATCCCAAGCCTCAATATGACTTATCATAGGACACCAACAATCTTTGTAGGTGGTTCCCAAGGTCCCCTGTGTGGCTGGTGATGAAGAATGAGCAATACCACAGTTACGTGAAACTTCCTCTTATGTCCCCAAGACCACATAGTGTTTTCAAGTCTAAGCTTAATCTATGAATTTGACCTGCAGTTAAATTCTTCTGTCAGGGCTTTGTTTATGCATTTGAGTTTATCCACAAATTCAGATGAGCTGAATAAGACATTACATTCATAAAGCAGATGTATCATTACACCAGAAGTTGATTTATCTTTTTTAAAAAATCACATTTCTACTTGTTGTTTTTCATAAGAAAAGGTATCTAGAATAACACCAATCTGTTTCCTCACAAAAAGCTGCATTGTTTAAAAAAAATCTACACAGTGATACCTAACATTCCATTAGTACAAAACTCATGTAAGTTAAACTGTCTTTAAAAAAAAATAATCTGTTTTTTATAGAGCAGTTATAGGTTTGCAGCAACATTGGGCAGAAGGTACAGAAATCTCCCATAAGCCCTCAGCCCCCATACATGCATAGGCTGCCCCATTATCAACATCCCCCCTATCCACAGAGTGCTGCATTTCTTACAATTGATGATCCTACATGGATACATTATTGTCACCCAGAGTTCATAGTTTACATTAGGGTTCACTCTTGATTGTTGTGCCTTCTGTGGCATTGCACAAATGTGTATAGACATGTATCCACCATTATAGTATCACACAGAGGAGTTTCACTGCCCTAAATGTCATCTGTGCTCTGCCTACTGATCCCTTGCTTCCACCTAATCTCTGGCAGCCATTGATCTCTTTTCTAGAATGTCGTATGGTTGGATTTATCCAGTAAGTACTCTTTTCAGCTTGGCTTCTTTCAGTTAAGAGTCCTCCATTTCTTCTCATGGCTTGAAAGCTCATTACTTCTTAGCTCTGAGTAATATTTCATTGTCCAAATATACTACAGTGTATGTATCTAGTCGTCTACTGAAGGACATCATGGTTGCTCCCAAGGTTTGGCAATTCTGAATAAAACTGCTATAAACATCTGTATGCAGGTATTCACATGGATAGTAGTTTTCAGTTCCCTTGGGTCAATACCAAGGCATGTGAGTGCTGGATCATATGGTACGAGTATGTTGAACTTTGAGAGAAACTGCCAAACCGTCCTCCAAAGTGTCTCAGCTATTTTGCATTTATACCAGCAATAAATGTGAATTCCTGTTGCTCCACATCCTCATCAGCATTTGGTGGAGTTGCTCTTCTGGATTTTGGCCATTCTCATAGTTGTGTGGTGGTCCCTCCTTATTCTAGTTTGCTATTCCCTTATTACATAGGAAGGGGAACATCTTCTCATATGCTAATTTGCCGGCAGTATATTTTCTTTGGCAAGGTGTCTGTTAAGCACTCTTGTCCCAATTTTTAATCAGGTTGTTTGGGTTCTTATTGTCAACTTCTAAGAGTTATTTGTATATTTTAGACAACACTCCTTTGTCTGATATCTCTTGCAAATATTTCCTCCCAGTCTGTGACTTGTCTTCTCATTTCTTGATGCTGTCCTTGGCATGGCAAAAGTTTCTAGTTTTAATGAGGTATGGCTTGTCAATGATTTCTTTCATGGATTGTGTCTTTGGCGTTACATCTAAAATGACATCACCGCAACCAAGGCTGTCTACCTATGTAATGTCACTGGAGATTTACAGTTCCACATTTTACATTTACGTCTGTGATCCACTTTGACTTAGCTGTTATGTTCTGTGTAAGTTCTGTGTCTATATTCATTTTTTGTTGCATGTGGATGCCCAGTTATTCCAGTCGAAACTATCTTTTCTCCATTGTATCTATTGCCTTTGTTCATTCATCAAAGATCAATTGACTGCATTTACGTAGGTCTATTTCTGGGCTCCCCATTCTATTTCAATTTGCCAGTTCTTTTGTCAGTACCACACTGCGTGGATTAGTGTAACTTTATAGTTCGTCTTGACGTTGGGTAGTGTCCATCCTCCAACTTTGTTCTTCTCCTTCAATACTGTCATGGCTGTTCTGGTCCTTTTGCCTCTCCATAGAAACTTTAGGATCATTTTATCAATATCCACGAAACAACTTCTGGGATTTTTACTTAGATTGCATTGAATCTATACATCAATTTGGGAAGAACTGACATCCTCATAATACTGAATCTTCCTATCCAAGAATATAGACCATTTTTCCATTAATTTGGTTATTCTTTGATTTCATTCCTCAGAGATTAGTAATTTTACTCATACAGATGTGGCACATAATTTGCCAGATTTATACATACTTTTTTCCTATCTGGGGTACTAATATAGATGGTATTGTGGTTTTACTTTCAAATTTCACTTCTTTATTGCTGGTATATAAGAAAGCAATTGACTTGTGTATATTAAGTTGGTATCCTGCAGCCTTGCTATAATCACTTATTAATTCCAGGAGATTGTTGATGCTTTTAGATTTTCTTCATAGACTTTCATGTCATCTGTGTGAAAAAAGAGATAGTTTTGTGCTTTCCTTCCCAATCTGTGTAGCTTCTATTTCCTTTCCTTGTCTTATGCATTGACTGGAGTATCTAGTGTGAAGAGAATGGGTGGACTTATCTCGTTCATTATCCTAGGGGAAAATCTTTCATCTTTTCAGTGTTGAGCGTGATGTTAGCTGTCAAATATTGCCTTTATTATGTTGAGGTGCATTCCTTCGAAAATATAATTTGTTGAGAGTTTTTATGGTGAAGATATTTCAATTCTGTCAAATGCTTTTTCTGCATTTATGTAGATGATTGTGTGATTTTTTTTCCTTCATTTTGTTAATGTGGTATATCACACACTGCCTTTTGTGGGTTGACCCATACTTACATCCCAGGGAGAAATCCTGTATTTTATCACGATGTATGACCCCTATAAAGTGCTATTGAGTTCGCCTGATAGAATTTTGTTGAGATATTTTGCATCTCTGCTTATTAGGACTATCAGCTTGTAACATTTTCTTATTGTTAGTGGTCTTGTTTAGCTACGATGTTAGGGTAATGGTAGCCTCATAAAATGAGTTTAGAAGGGCTCCTACCTCTTCAATTTCTGAAAGAAAATTTTGAAGAAAATTGGCATGAATTCTTCTTTAAATGTGTGGTAAATTCACCTGCAAAGCCAGCTGGTCCTGCGCTTTTGTTTATTGGGAGCTTTGTGATTCCTGATTCAGTCTCCTCACTTACTGCTCCTTCAGGTTTTCCATTTCTTCATGATTCAGTCTTGTTAGGTTGTATGTTTTAGGAATTGATCAATTTCCTCCAGGTTATCCAGTTGCTAGATATACAATTGTTCATAGTCGTTTCATGTGA